>NC_133772.1:112211032-112313487 GCF_003597395.2 Chelonoidis abingdonii | reverse complement strand
TTTAAAAAAAGCCTCATCCACCTCTTCCACCTGGTTAGATGGCCTGTAGTAGACTCCTAGCACGACATCACCCTTGTTTTTTACCCCTTTTTTTATCCTAACCCAGAGACTCTCAACACTTCCGTCTCCTATGTCCATCTCCACCTCAGTCCAAGTGTGTACATTTTTAATATATAAGGCAACCCCTGCTCCCTTTTTCCCCGTCTATCCTTGCTGAGCAAACTATACCCATCCACACCAACAGCTGTTGATGACGGGCTGTGAGCTATGTGGTGAGGTCATGAGACATGGAGCTGAGGAGAGGCAGAGCAGAGGGAATGGAATGGGTCAAAACAGGCAGTGGGAAGACTGAGATGAAGACAAACTGGAGGGGCCAGAGGCAGAAGATGTTAGGCTTGGCAGGAGCAGATACAGAATGGCTCTTAACCACTAGATTCCACTCCCCTCAGATCCTGCAACGAAAGCCAGGATTCCTGAGTCTCAGTATTCCTCTGCTGCCAGCAATAGCTGTAAACCCACTGGCAAAATGTGTGACTCCACTCCCTCTAGTGGCCAGTACCAGGGTCCGGAGTCCTGTGAAAAAAATATTATGGGATCATGTAATTAAAGATATTATTGTAATGCATATGCACAAGAGAGCTGAATTAAGGTTACATAGGCAACCTTAATTCTGGTATTTCCTAACTTTTGAGTGCTTGACCGTGTACTATTCTCTTACTGTAGATTTCTATGTATACTTTTTTATAGAAACTATGAAAGGAGAATTGTTCGAAAACAGCCTCTGATACTCTATGTCCAGATTTTCATTTCTGAGGTTCTGTACGGTTGGCTGTGTGCATGCAGATTAGGGCATTAAATAGCCATTTTGCTGGTACAAATAATCAGGCATGGAAAGTTGCTTGCATGCTTTTAGAGGATGCAGACTCTGAATCTAATCCTTTATTTACCATCAGGTGTCAGCTGCTTCACAGGTCACTGCTTCATGTAAATCTTGGGCCAGGTTTAGTGCTGGCAGTTACTGTGAAGCTCCTTGCCCAACTCCTTCTCTCTGTAGATGATATACAGCCTAATGCTTGGTTTATATCCGGAGTTTAGTGGGAAGGTCTCAGATTCAGACCAGTGTACTTACCTGTGCTCTGAAGATGGTGGGCTTGCTTCCTGTTGTTTAACAGCCTTAGAGCAGAGGAGTTGACTTTTCAGTGTGTGTACAGTTGGTGCAATTAGAGGGAGAGGCTTCCAGATACACACAAGGTATATGGAATGGGGACCTAAACTTGGTCTCTGATTGTGATTTGCGGATCAGCCTGGCATCTCTCTTTCTTACTCATGCATGAAGCAGTCCCCAGGAAATTTTTTGCTATCACTGCATGCTGCTGTAATGGGAGAACAGAGTACGGCCTTACAATAAAGTGAAATAGTTGTGGGGATTTCCAGGAGCTAATCTACTGCAGAGTAATGGGATAGTAGGAACACTAGCAAAGCCTGATGTTTAAATCTAGGTGCTCCTGAAAGGGCTTAACCTTCCTAGGGCATTTGCTTATGCGCACCTTTGAACATATCAGAAACAGGGTTATTCTTCCTATGCCCCTGAAGCCCTTCCTAGACAGAGAGCTGCCATGCAGGACTTGCAGCACAACTGCCTATTGACTGTAATTTTTTTCTCAACCGCCTATAGGGAAATAGTGGCCTCAAACCAAAGGAGAATGAAGTCACATCCAAGCCTTGGCACTGGCCCATCAACTACCAGGTATGCTGACAAATCCACCTTCCTGTCTGATTGCAAGTGCTTTTGATAGGGGTATGGCACCCAAACTGTAGAGCTGTGGAACTGCATCTCTTTATTAAAATGCATGACTATGTTTCAGCTGCTGCTAAAATAACCGTTTTGTTGGCACGAGAAGGAACTTATCTCACCTTTCTCACTGCTGACTCTCTGCGGAAGCCTCAGTGAGTTTGAAGGTTGATGTGGGCTCACTAGGCACAAACCATTTTAATTTCCTCTGATACCCTTTCCCTGTTCCTCCTCCAGGGCCTGCGTTTCTCTGGAGTCAACGAAACAGATCATCGAGTTTATTTGCTGGGGAACCCGGTAAGTGGGGGATTTGCAAAACAATGATGTCTGCCTTTAGCACATATTTAGTTTTCTCCTGGCTTTCCTAGAGACAGTGGCTCCCTGCCTTTCTCTTCTCTAGTTGCTTTCTTCCCCTTCTCTTCTGTGGTTTCACTTAGCTTTCCATCATGTCTTATGCACTCTCTGCTACTTCCATCTCCTCCTTTGGTCTTTCCCACACAGGTAGTCTGGTGGCTGAATCTGGTCACTATTGGATTGTACCTCCTAATGGCAACTTGCACTATTGTGGCCATCAAGAGGGGAGTTCAGCTGACAGTTGAATTCAAAGGTAAGTCCAGCTCTCCTACCCTACTGCATTTGTAGGCTTCACTGTTGACAATTTGTCATCCTGGTTTCCTGCTGCAGGAAAGCTGATTTTCTCTCTGCTATGGAACATCAGACCACTCAGAAATTGAACAAAATGTGTTCAAGAGGAACATGACAGCAATGAG
The DNA here is from genome assembly GCF_003597395.2 of Chelonoidis abingdonii. Taxonomy (NCBI): domain Eukaryota; kingdom Metazoa; phylum Chordata; order Testudines; family Testudinidae; genus Chelonoidis; species Chelonoidis abingdonii. Next base: position 112,310,925 of record NC_133772.1, on the reverse strand, counting down.
TAAAAGTATAATGCTATAGAAATGCTAAATCTTATACCTGGAAGGATGTAAATGCCAAGAAAGGGGAGAGGAACTGTAAAGGACCCTTACGAAAAATTTTTCTGACCTGCATAGCATGGTACAGATTTTACTCGGCTATCTCATCTAGCCCAACAAATTTAAATTGAATTAAAGCATATCTTTTAGAAAGACATCAGCCTTGATTTAAAGTCTGTTTTTAAGAATTGTTCATGTAAGTCCAAGGGGTTGTAACTAAGAGGAGTGGGATGAAATTAAAAAACAGGTAAATTTAGGCAGAATATCCAGAAAATTATCCTGACACTGAGATATACAAAACTATGGAACAGACTTTCCAGGAAAAATGCAGGAAGCCCCATTCCTCGAGTCATATAAAACTGGACTGGACAGTGCTCTATTAAAAACCCTGTAGGGAGCAATCCTACATTTGCTTGAAGAGGGGTGGTCTGTTGGATCCCTCTCTGGTTCATGATTGTGTGATATTACACATCTGTATTGAAAGGAGAAATGCTAGTTAGTGCCCATTAGGGAGCTGACAGAGAGAGGGTACTAGGAGGAGGATATTAACAGCCCTTTCTCCTTCCTTAGCCTCTTCCATCTACAGGTTACAAAGCACTTCACAAACCCTAAGGAATCCAGCCTCACAATATCCCTCTGACATAGATCAGTGTTTTCCCTATTTTACAGATAATTGGGTAGGAAATAAGGTACAGAAAGGCGAAGTGACTTTTAGCTAAGGCTACTGAGGTTAGGTCTACACTGTGATAAAAGACCCGTGGCATTGCCATGGCTGGCGCAGATCAGCTCAGGGGTTCTAAAATTGCAATGTAAACCTCCTGGAGCCCAGGCTCTGACGTTGTGAGTGAGGAGAGTCTTAGAGCACAAGATCCAGCCTGAGCCCAAATGTATACACTGCAGTTTTTAACCTTGCAGCCCAACTTCTGAAAGCCCGAGTCAGCTGGCCCGGGCTCAGAGACTCGGTACTTCACGTTTTTTATCGCGATGTAGACATACCTATAGTGAGTTACTGACTGAGCTGGAAATTAGGATCCAGGTCTCCTGCCCCTGTTCCCCTGGTTCTAAATACTAGACCACATTCCTTTCCAGGGAATGGGCTGACAGTGAGGATCAGGGATGGCTGTCCAGAGAGAATCCTAGAAATCAGAGATTGAAAAGACCTGTTAAGCCTCATCTAGTCCATTGTCCTGTGGCACAGCAGGATTAGTTTTTACAGGACCCCATGTTAGCAAGACCAGCCAGGTCTATGACCAGTCTTCTGCAGGTCCATCTTGTATGGCTTTTCCAGTATCTAGTCATTGAGGAAGATGCTATTGGTAGGTATTTCTATGTGATTCATTTTCTGCATGCATAATGCAGGTGGGGTATTGTGGGTAACCTTGTGTTACCTGCACAATCTGGGGCACCCTGCCTATACCCTACTGAGAGCTCAAGGCATCACCCAGTCAATTTAGGCACTCTCACCCTTTCCCTTCCAAGGGTTCGGGGCATAAGGCACTTACTCTTACCCATGCAGCTCAGGGAGAAACCTGATCAGTTTAAGTACCCGCCATTAGTCATGAGGCCAAGAGCTCTATGGGTCTGAGGATCTTTTCCCAACAAAAGAGCTTACCCAACTGTGCTCTAAACATCTATTTGTTAGCAAAACCCAGAGAATACATATACTAAGTAAATCTATTATACTCACCACTCCCAATATATAGACAAATTTCACTTGATGGCCAGTCAGGATCCACTCGTCTGGGGGTTGCTAGCGATGCCTCTGCATGTCACAGTCATGCAGAGGATTTGATGTCTTGCAGCTTCTTGTTGTACTACAGTACAGAGTTGATTCCCAAAGAGTATTGATTTTCACCTATGTTATATAGGTAAAACTAGCTATCTCCTTCAAATTTAATAAGCTTATCACATTATCCCATACCCCCACATAACAAAAATTGTAACCAATTACACGCTGGCCCCTATGTGTCCTCCTTCCTGTCCAAGTTTTTGACATTTTATCTTTCATGTCCAAGTTGTAACTTATTTGTGACCTTTTCTGTTTGTGCAGGTGGTCAACATAAATTTGTGGGTCAGAACTTATCTTATACCATTTGTTGAGTCTCCCTCTGTACCTAAAACTTTCCAGTGCCAGGATGTCTATGCTTTACAACTGTCGTGGTTATAATTCTTGTTAGGGACATTCCAGAGGTGGGAGTGCTTTATCAGCAGCAGATCATTCTTTTTTTCTTTTTTCAGTTTCAGTGATAAGCTCCCTGAGTTTCACCCAAGGCTGGTTTAATATGGGGAAGAGTGCAGGGTTTGATTAGATCACAGAATATCAGGGTTGGAAGGGACCTCAGGAGGTCATCTAGTCCAACCCCCTGTTCAAAGCAGGACCAATCCCCAACTAAATCAGACAGATTTTTGCCCCAAATCCCTAAATGGCCCCCTCAAGGATTGAACTCACACTGTTAAACCCAATGCTCAAACCACTGAGCTATCCTTCCCCACAACACTTGGAAAGTAGACTTGATAAGCCTGTTCTTACCAATCTTACTGGTGTTCACACTCTGCCTCCTTGGTGTTGAGGTTTGAAAGGGTAGCCAGGGTTGTGAAGTTTTATCTACTGAAGTGTGGGCTTGTGTTTCAGAGCTCTCTGAAGTCTTGCTACATAGTGGAGGGAAGATGATGCTGGGCTGGCTCCTCCATTACCTCCCTTTCTTCATGATGGGCAGAGTCCTCTACTTTCATCATTACTTTCCTGCCATGCTTTTCTCTAGCATGTTGACAGGTAAATACTGCAAAGCAGAGACTTTGAAGGCAGAGGGGAATAGGAGGCGAGCAGAGTTGGAAGGGGTATTTTTAAAGTGACATAACTAAGAAATCAATTTCTTTTTTCTTTCGGATCTCTGGTTCAGGGCTAGCGCTAGGAAATGTGTGCTGGTTCAGAAGTGTTTTTAGCCCTAGCTGCTTAAGACAGCGAATCCTATACAATTGTGTCATTTGGATTACCATCTTGATTTGACCTCAGAGAGGCTGTGTCGCTAGTGGATAGGGCATTGGACTGGGATTTAGGAGACCTGGCTTCTTTTCCCTGCTTTGCCACTTTCTTGCTGTGAGTCATTTCACCTCCCCTTGATTCTATTAGTTCCCTTTCTGTTCCGTATCTTGTCTGTTTAGAGTTCTTCGGGATAGGAACTGTCTCTTACTATGTTTTTGTATAGTGCTTTGTAATGGGGCCTTGATATCAGTTGGGATCTCTAGATACTGCTGTAATACAAACGATATATTAAAATAATCCATTTAAATTCCAACATGATTTTTAGTAGTCACTGTCTTCAGACTACTAAGAAATAAAGTTTTAAGGCTTTGTAAACTGGAAGTCCCTGTTCTCAAATGGTATAAAGCATTAATCTCGGACCCTGGTAGTACGTGAGCCTTCAGCTACTAAAATCATGTTGCACTTGAAATGGAGGAGACAGAAGAAGTAAGATAGTAATTGGAATTATGTAATTTTGTGGTCTGATACCTCTAGCTGTCAGGACTAATGTAAAGTATTTTATTCCAGTGGGAATGTTGGGAAAACCAAATCTTTACTGATCGAAAGCTTCACTTCTTGTGCTAAGGGTTGATAAGAGATCAGACTTTAAAAACAGAATTGGTCCTTTGTTCATATACAGCTTTATCAGCATCTGTTTGTGACTGAATGTAGCAAATATAGCCTGCATCTCTCTCCTGGCTTCTGACATGGTGTCTCTAGTTATGAATTGTATTTTCTTCTCCTAGGAATTACATGGGACACGTTGCTGAAGTTCTGTGCTGGGTGCCTGTCCTGCTCCGTGGGGAAGAGGGTGTATACATATGGGACGCTGGCACTGATGCTGCTCATTGTGTACAGGTGAGAAAGCCAGAAGCTGAGCTGCTCCTGCATGTAAAACAACATCTATTGTCTCAGTGGAAGCGTTGGCTCCTTGACACGTGTTGTTTTTAAACTTTTCACTCTTCCTTTCCTCTTTTTTGTCCTTTGCTAAATTCTCGGATAGCAACAAACTCAGCCCTGAACCCTTCATGTGAACCAGATTCAGCTTTGACAGCTTTTGTCCATCTTTTGGTAATGACTTTGCAGAAACCTTTTCATTACAGGGAGTCTCTTTGTTTAACCCCGGAGCTCAGTGGGTACAAATGCCGTCAGCTGGATTGGCTTCCTTCTTCCCCACAGCTTAGCAGATACAGACTCTGATCCCCACCCCACATGGTGCCAGACTGTTGGTCTATGCTATACTTCAAAAATGTATTGATTAACCATGTTTATAGGCTTCCCAATCCCACCCCACCCATGGTAAGGCCACATACCTGGCTGTATTAATGTTGTGAGCGGGAGGGAGAGGGCCCCAAATGGAATCTAGAGCAGCCCAAATGGAAAGCTCCTATAGGTCATCTACATGACTCAGCTGTTTCTGTGGCCCTAGTTCTGAGCTCTGTGCAGTTAATCAGATCTTGATAGGTGTTTTGATCCTCTCCACAGCTTCTACCTCTTCCATCCTCTGTCCTATGGGATGGTGGGACCTATGGCTTCAGATCCCAACAGCCCAATGGCAGGGCTCAGGTGGCTGGAATCATGGGAGTTCTAGAGCCGGCAGGAGGCAGCCTGGAACAAGGGAATAAGAAACACGAGAACTATCGAGGGTCAAGCTGATTCTTGGGCACTTTGAGTCAAATGGCTGTGAAGCACTACTCTGGAGAATGCGGGGGAATCTGCTCCCCATAGGACCCCTTTGTCTCCTCACTGGTTTGCACAGTCTGAGCCTTGGCAGAGGATGACCACAAGAAAGACCCTCTGAGTAAGACTCCAGCCATAGGTCTAGTAGATTGTATTTCTGAGGCCACATACTGCTCAGAAAGAAGACCTGGGTCCTCCACGCAATGTGTCTTAGAATTTTTTACAGTCATAGTTTGGCCTGTCCAGCAGCCACACTGGTGTGATTTGGAGGATGTATGTGTTTATATGTGTTGGAGGGTGAGGTTGCACACGTCTGTCTGTTTGTCTCTGTTCATGTGAAAATCACTTGATTGCAGGAAAGAATTGACTGTAGAAAGCACAGCGTCCTGAGATATTAAGGATCTTTTCATATTTAATAACTTTTATTGATGGTGTTTTATATATATTTTGGAGAATGTCTGGGAACCCCCTGTCCTAGCCATTTGCATTTCACTGATCCGATGCTGTGTTTCTAGTACCTGGCCGAACTGAAAGTCTCTCAGTGGCTTGAACCCTCCATAAGCCATCATGCCTTGCCTGTCTCCCAGGCTCTTTGCAAACAGAAGAAGTGGAGATTGTTTATCCTTGCATATCCCCTTGTGTTCAGGCCACCTGTAACCACTTATAATAATCACTGTGTAGCTACCTGGCAAACCTCATGACAGCTCAGAGCCAGACAGTTCCAGTTCATCAGTCTTGCAATTTTGCCACAAGATGCTAGGACGCTCCAAAGATAATTACAGGGAGAGCAGCAGGTTTCTTTTATTGCTTGTCTTGGGTTCTTTGATGTAAGGGCCAACCTCTTTGGGGATGGACAGATAGAGAGCCCTTGCTGACAGCTGTCATTCATCCTTTGATACCAGCAGTTCTACTGCCAGTAACTCTGCGTTGTGTGAGGATGCTAAGGCTCAGCGGTCATGGAATCTGCACAGCCTGCTGCGAGTTCTGGGGTATTTAACCACTAATATTCGTCTGCTGAAAGCAGGTTTCTTCTAACTGGAAACTGCACTTCTTGTTACTATGATAAACTGCCAGGCAAATGAGAATGGGGAAATGGAGGGAGAGAGAGAAACCAGAACAAAAACTCTTTGTTTGTCTGGTTAAGAGCTCTCTGATGCTGAATCCGTCCCTTCCCAGGCTGTGGTGGTGGGTGGGAAGGGACCTGGTCCTCAGACAGGTGTGGGGAAGCTTTTTAATGAGGTATCTATTCCTTCCTTCCCCCAAATGTTCATTTTGTTCCCCTTCTCTCCCCTAAGGTCCTTTCTTTCCACTCAGTTCACTATTACTGCCCTGTAGCATCCAAAACAAACTGCCTTGAGTCCCAGCTGTGTGTGTCCTTTGAGGGAGCAAGGTTTGCGAGGTGATTTTGCATATGTATCAAGATGATCAAGCCCTTCATTTCAGATTCTCTGCTTTGCCTCTCAGCCCTGCTCCTGAATATGTATTGGGTGAGTGTCAGTGACGGTGAGTATGTCTGAGTTTTAAAGATGAGTTCTGCTATACTCCCTTGCCATTCTCCATGGATTCCAATGGGTTATCTGTAACAAAAATGGCTGTTGGCATGGAGATTTTGCTAACATCCCCAGACCAGGCTAGATAGCTGTGCTGTATGCTGGGCTGAGGCTCAGTTCAGACTTGCTGTCACTTTAATAGAGGAAATGTAGGAATGTTCAGTTAGGCAGTTGCTTGCTATTATAACATGCTGGCTCAGTATGTCATATCCGCCTCTAGAAGCTGGTCCACATACAAGATAGGAGCCTACTACTGGTACCAGCTCAAGTGGTATAGGCCTTTGCTTTTGATGCTAAAGGTTTGGAGTTAATCCCCTGCTGACAGTCCGTGGTGGGGGGTCATTACTGTAATTAACTGCTGTGTTTGATGATCTCTTTCTATTTATTGTGGTAGGAGGTGCTCCCCTCTGGCTTCGCCAAGGCTGCTCAGAGATATGTAGGAAAGAAGGATGAGGGAGAGGGTTGAAAACATCACCGAATCCTGCTTAGTTTGACATGTGGAAAAACGACAACGGCTTATAAACAGGTGGCAATATGACAGGCCAGCATTACACTGCCTCATTTGTAATAATGTTATTGGGTATCTTACACTGCCAGTAAGAACATCAGCTTAATGCTGTGATGTCATGAGAGTAGATTTTTACTGCAGAAGTCCTACTGCCAATGGGAGGAAGTGCCAAGGGCTCATGTAAAGGGTGAATTGAGATGCAGGATACCCTTAGGAACTGAGGACCCGGCAGTGATGTAGACATCCCTTGCTATTGAGAAGAAAGAAATCAATAGGTACCTATGTAGGATGGTCCCAAAGGTGGTTCACACAACTTTGCCATCATAGGACCTTTTAGCTAAGTCAAAATGTTGATTTAGCAACCTCTGTTGCTGAGGAGGTGGAGCTGTAAGAACTTCAGGGGTAACATGAGAAAGCTGGACTTCTCCTTGGTCATTGTTCTTGTCTCTTCTGTTGCACTAATAGGCCTGCTTTGGATTTTGGGGGAGCTTGATTTGGCTACCTGAAAACACCACCTAACTCAGTCTCCCTTCCAGCTTTTTGTGCCCAGGTCAGCTTCAGTGTCTGTACAAACAAGAGACTACTTGTCTTTGGTGCTGGGAGTTTGGATGCCTCACACTGGAAGTTTCTGACTGGCACAAGAGCTAACCCACTTCTTGGCCCCTATGCATCTCACTGTCCACACACCAAAAAAAAATATAGTTGTCCCCACAATAATGAACAGCCTGTGATCACACTCTCTTGAGTTAGAGTGTTAAAAGGACTGCACTCAGACATTAATAAACAGCTTTTTAAAATGGGTACAGCCTGGGAGTTCATCCTCTGAATTCTAAGAGCCAGGTCCTCAGCTGGTGCAAATTGATGTTGTTCCATTGTCTTCAGGAGAGCTACAGTGTCTTACCCCAGCTGAGGATCTGACCCTAAATATCTATTTCTTGAAAAATTCACCAGGCCTTCACTGAGAACAAAACAACAGTGTCTCTGTATTTGTGAGCACTACCAAATCTATTAATTTGTGCTGCCTCTACTGGCATTGCAGCAGCATTTAAGCTTGGACACACTTTCCAGAGCTGTGCAGATTTGAAGCAGTGTGCAGTGATACTGACCCTTGCCTTCTTGAGGAGAGACCTGTCGCTCTGCACTGCCTCTATGTGGTCAGAGGTCTCTGCAAGATCATCGGTAGACTTTCTGCTTGGGTTCTAGGGCTTGATAAACACTAGTTCAATTCAGTCTGGCATTCCTGACTGTGGAATTGAGTGCTGGTTCATCTTGAGGACATCTCATTTGTCCCCTTCCCCAGTCATGTGGAAACAGCTAGTGGTGCTTTCACAGGCCGGAAGATGCTGCTGTCTGGAGCAGCTGATCCCTATGAGGTTTCCTAGGCAGTCATCCATTATTGTTGGGGATGTCATCAAACTCAATCTGTGGAGCCAAAATGTAAACATCTGCAGGCTTCAAAATTCCCATTCCTGCCCTTTCCTCAGATTTATACTGTAAAACTGTGTTTTCACTTCTCCAGTCTTTGGAGGAAAGAAAGAAGGACTTGAGTTCAGCATATCCAGCTTATTTTAGGCATTCCATTCAGGTTCTATTGGCAATCACTGTAGGAGCACGCGTGCTCATTCCAGCAGCAATGACTGAATTCATTCTACAGAGCTAGGAGCTCATGTCTGTGGGACAGAGCTGTGGTCCTGAAAGTGCCTTTGCTGGAGCAGCCATGGAAGACTCACAAATAAACACGTCTGCAGCTCATCATCACTATGTGATGCACCTATCCACGTACCCACTAGCGGGAAAGCCAGCATCAGTCTGATCTGCAGAGAATTTCTTTTGAAGTCTTAATTGAATGGGTTTGTTTTACTGACATTCAGAACAAATTAATATGATCCAGCTTTTTATATCCCCTTGTGCCATCCCCCCCACCCTCCCAAAGTCCTGTAGTCCTTTCTAGGCTGGTCCACTAATCACTGAGCCCTTTGGATGTGCATCCAGTTTCCAGAAGAGCCTGGACAAGAGTTGAGCTGAGCTGCTATGTCCTGAAGGAACAGAATACCTGTCAAATGCACTCATGGCAAAGGCCTTGTAGTAGAAAGCTATAATAACCGACTTCTTTAACAGCATCAGCAGAGAGAGTTCAAAGGGAGGGACTCCTGCCAACTGTCTCTTGTTTGTGCCTTTGGGAGTCTCATCCAGTATGTTTCAGTGGAGATGAAAGGTGTGCCTGTGTTTTCTTCCAAAATGTTTCTATTCATAGCTCTCAAATGTTGCCAGACCTGGTAGCTTCCCTTCCAAGGGTCATGCCCATGTGACTTGGTTTCTGGATGCAATAACCAGCACTGTACATGAGCTATGTGCTATGACCACTAGAATAGCCCTTCTTTTCTGCTCTTATGTCCCTGCTGGACCCTGAGCATCATTCCGTGGTGGCCCTGTATCATCAGCTGGGGCACCTGGATGAGACTTCCCCCTTCAGAGCAAATGAACCCTCCTTACTGGTCAGGTGTATGTCATGGTGGGGAGGGAGCTGAGGAGTGTTAGAGCATCATAAGGCCCTTTCTCCTTGATGGGGGAAAGATAGGAGATACTGATGCTATCTCCAGAGCATGCCAAGCCCCTTTAAACAACCTTGAAAAGCAAGAAACCAAAACCAAACTGGATCTGTCTCCGTGGCAGTAAGCCAAGCCATATGGCTGTCCCTGTGTTACTTTATTTCTGAAATACACATACTCTGTGTTTGGGGGTCAAGGGCTACTGATTGTTGCACATACTATTTTGGAGGGAGCTAATGGGGGGATATTAGTGCTGAAGCCGCTATTGCTATTTTATTTATGTAGACTCCTGAAAATTAGGCAGGCAGGTTTATCCTGTCATATTAAGGGAGTGATCTAGGCTCTATCCTGGAAAATTTACCCAAAACTGAACAGAAGTTTGGAGATGATGATGGGCTTCTTTTGTGACCCTATCCTGCATTATGAACCTTACTAATGCTGCTAATATTAATGTATTTTGGTTGTTTTTGTGTATGTCTCTATACATATATTATTTGACTGCTGACTCCTAATTCTCCAGTTGCATGGCAGCATGGTATACTAAACGCAGTGTATTAAATGGCTGGGAGAGAGCTTCCTTGAACTAAAAATCATTTTGTAAAGGAATTCACAGAATATCAGTGGTAGAATTTGGACTTTAGTTTTATAATAAATAACTCTTCTTTCAAATGTCTTGTTCTTTTAACTTCTGTATTTTATTTCCCTCCCTTACACAGGTGTAATGCTGTGGCATGAAGTTTAAATGAGTCTGTCACAAAATAGGGGCTAGACCAGTTTCATTGGTGCCCCAGTGTTCTGCAGTGCAACCAATGGCAACTCTCAATTTTAATACAGGAGGACTAGAAGGCCCAGCAGGCGTTTGTTCACCTCAGTCTAAGTGGTGAATATGTGTAAGAGTGGTGCCCATGGAAACGAAGAAGAGCCATTTGGATGAAGATGAAACATTGCTTGCTAACAGACCATACATTCATATAATAGATGAGACAAGTTGTAACATGTATAATGTGCTTTGTTATGCTAATTTGGTATAGCCTTCAGATTCCTGATTGTCTCGGCTGGGCAAAGGTCAGGCATATGATCTGTTCTGGCAGGGAGTCAGATATGCCCAATGATTAAACCTTGTTCCTAGTGGGTATTGGTCCACATTACAAAAACCAATACAAAATTCATTATAAATGCAGGCCATGCAATGGGACAGGCCCATGTCAGGATTTTGACATGGGCAGTCAGGGCAAAGAGTCAGAATAGGGTAAATCATGAGGCAGAGCAATGCGGAGGAGTTCGTAGTCAAGTTCCAGGTCAGGATCGATACCGATGATTGGAGTCCAAGTCAGGCTTCAGGGTTTGGGTGAGGAGGTAAGTAAGAATGAAATTGAGGCGAAGTCAAAGCCAGGAGTTCAAAAGCAAAGAGCAGAAATGGTCATAGCAGCTCCTGGAGATCCATGCTGTTGCACAGATGATTATATAAACCCAAGCAGCTTTCCAGGAAGCAAGAGCCATGAGGCTGCTGCCCTGTCAGACCCTTTGAGGCAGGACTTTCCATGGTGTGTCCACAGCAGGTCATGGATTGTGGAGTCCAGGCTAGTTATATCTGCTGCTGGGTGACAGCATGAAGGTGTCTGCTACCTGGCAGCTCTGTGGGCCTGAGTTTGAGACCTGGTGGACCTTACAATTCCTAGACTACAGTAACACGAGATGTTGTAGTTCAGAACGGGAGCCTCCAAGACTGGAATAGCAGCATAATGCCTACCTCATATGTCGTAGCAGTAAAAAGATTTAAAAGCTTATATCAGTAGTACATTACAGATGTCCATGAATGTTGTGCTAGAACTTCATAAAGTGCAAGTTACTGCACATTTAGAGAGGTATCCAAGCTGCATCATCTTACTTGAAGAAAGCTCATAATAAAGAGGACAGCATGGAGTAACAAGATATTAGGGTGATCAGAGGGATGGAAAACCTGTCATTTGAAAGGAGACTCAAAGAGCTTGGCTTGTTTAGCCTGACAAAAAGAAGGCTGAGGGGAGATATGATTGCTATCTATAAATATATCAGAGGAATACATACTGGAGAGGGAGAGGAATTTTACAAAGAGAGGAATTATTTAATCTGAGTACCAATGTGGACACAAGAACAAATGGATGGATATAAACTGGTCATCAGGAAGTTTAGACTTGAAATTAGATGAAGGTTTCTAACCATTAGAGGAGTGAAGATCTGGAACAGCCTTTCAAGGGGAGTAGTGGGGGCAAAAGACACATCTGCTTCAAGACTAAGCTTGATAAATTTATGGAGGGGATGGTATGGTGGGATAGCCTAATTCTGGCAATTAATTGATCTTTGATTATTAGCAGGTAAATATGCCCAATAGTCTGTAAAATGGGGTGGGATCTGAGTTACTACAGAGAATTCTTTCCTGGGTGCTGGCTGGTGAGTCTTGCCCACATGCTCAGGGTTTAACTGATCGCCATATTTGGGGTTGGGAAGGAATTTTCCTCCAAGGCAGATTGGCAGAGGCCCCGGAAGTTTTTTGCCTTCCTCTGCAGTGTGGGACACGGGTCACTTGCTGGAAGGTTCTCTGCACCTTGAAGTCTTTAAACTATGATTTGAGGACTTGAGTGGCTCAGACACAGGTTTGATATAGGAGTGGGTGGGTGAGATTCTGTGGCCTGCATTGTGCAGGGGGTCAGACTAGATGATCATAATGGTCCCTTCTGACCTTAAAGTCTATGATTCTATGATAAATGGTGTGGGAGAGACAGATGTATCAAAATGTTAGTGTTCCTATGGCACCTAAAGGTAAATCTATCATGTGACTTCTAGAAGAGGGATGTTTCACCTTTTCTGTTAAACCAGTTCCTTAATTGAGTGGGCATTGGTTGATTCAGTGATTTTAGTAGAGTCGACTTCCAACTGACATGACAGAACAAAACAGCAATAGTATAACTGAAGGAAACAATGGATGTCTCTCTGGAATTTACTAAGATCAGGGACTGTTAGTTATACGAGTAGCCAACCTCCAGAAAGAGTTGGGGAACTTTTTGCTGGGTAACAGTTTTCTTTTTACATTTCCCTCTTCTCTATCATATATAACTAACCTATATAAAGTAAATGTGTGTGTGTGTGTGTGTGTGGTTGCGCTCATGAGTGCATGCACACACACCTGCAGATAGATCGATGTAGATCAATCAACATGTGATATATCATATATAAAAAGAATACAGTGAACATGAGCCTTACATTCAGTTTAGAAATAAGAATGATATAATATTGAAGACTAGGAAAGAGATTTATTAAGGGATTCCAAAGCTTAAGAGAGGAGCAAAGGCTTTAGTGGTTGGAAGTGGCTGATGTGTTTCCTGGATACAAATGAGATAAATGGCTGACGTTGGGAAGATTCAGGGAATCAGAGTTGTGAAAATGAGAGAAAGAGGAGGCATCTCTACAGTACTTAGCACAATGGACTCCAGTAATACTAAGAATAATAACGTTTGAGGATTTCCTTCAGAGGGTGACTGATATTGGCAGTATGGAGAGGGGCAAGAGGGAGACTTAAGGCTTGTGGAATGTGGGAGGCAAAAAATAGTGGACAAGTCAAACAGCTGCTATTTTGACAGTAAGTATACGAAATTTGAGTGGAGAACAGAGATGTTGGCCGCAGTTTGGGAGGTGAGGAGGGAGATAGAAATGGTGGATTCGTACATTTTTAAGGCCAGAAGGCACCATTAGATCATCTAGTCTGATCTCCTGTATAGCACAGGCCATTATATTTCAGTCAGTTATCCCTGTATTGAACCCAGTAACTTGTGTTTGGCTAAAGCATATAATCAAGAGTGACATCTTGATTTGAAGACCTCAAGAGATGAAAAATCCACCACTTCCCTGGGTAGTTTGTTTCATGGTTAATCAACCTCACTATTGAAAATATGTGCCTTATTTCCACTTTCAGTTTGGCTGGCTTCAGCTTCTAGCCCTTGGTTCCTGTTATGCTTTTCCCTGGTAGATTAAAGAGCTCTGTAGTATCTAGTATTTCCTCCCCGTGAAAGGTCATCAAGTCATCTCTCAGTCTTTTTGATAAGCTAAACAGATGTTTCTCACTGTAAGCCATTTTTGTCCAGCCCTCAAATTATTTTGTGTATGTGTGGCTCTTTTTTGCACCCTCTCCAATTTTTCAACATCCTTTTAAAAATATGGACACCAGAACTGTATGCAGTATTCCAGTATTGGTGTCACCAATGCCATTGTGAAGGTAAAGAATACCATTTGACTGAGGTCAGAGATCAGCAGTTGACTGGCTGATTAGCCCTGCCCACTGCACCTTGGAGAAGACCTGCATCTTAACTGACTGAGTCTCATAAAAAGAGGAGCAGGATATGAAGACAGCAATACCTGCCAGAATATGGAGCTACTCTGGGAGGAACTACTCGCAGAAACAAAAATGGACAGAAGAGAGACCATTATCAAAGTCCTATTATCAAAAGGCTATGAGGTAAACCAGGAATTTATGTGGGGTGAGAGACAAACTTGGGGAAGTTTTAATCTTGTTTGCTGAGGAGACTGAAATAAAAACCCACAACAACTGCTCCTGATGGAAACTACCTTCCCTGGACTCTGGGGGAAGGTTCCAGGCAGAATTCCCCCAGGAAGGGCGCTGGCTCAGCAAGAGCAAGCCAGGGTCCAGCCGGAAGAAGGCACTAGAGGCATATACAAAAATAAAATCAACTCCCTGCTCCTACACACTCTACTCCCATTTTGTGGGAAGACAGTCATCCTTGAACTCCAAGGGATTGCTGACCACTCCCTTGTTTATACGTCCAAGGATCACATTTCCATTTTTGACACAGCAAAAGAAGAGTTGTCTGTCTGCTATCATCCCTAAGTCCTTTGCACAGTCACTGCTTTCCAGGATACATTCCCCCATTCTGTAGGTAAACCCTGCATTCTTTATTCCTAGATGTTCCTAGATGTTTTTTTTTGTTTTGTTTCAGTGGGCCCAGTCTACCACGATATCCAGATCACTATATGACTGCCTTGTCCTCCTCATTATTTACCACTCCATCAATTTTGATGTCATCCACAAAGTTATCAGCACTGATTTTATATTTACTCACAGATCATTGATAAAAAAATATTGAATTTCATCAAGCCTAGAACCCCGCTACAACCTCCCCACCCATTGACAATTACTTAACAAGATCTGTCAGTTCTTAATCCATTTAACTTTATTAATTTTATGTAGTGGTCATTTTTTTTCATCAGAATATAGCCTTGTACTAAATCAAAAGCCTTACAAAAATATGTCTATTACATCTACGTAGTTATCTTTATCAATCAAATTTGTGATTATATCAAAAAAATGAAATCAGGTTTGTTTGACAAGACCTATACATCACAGTTCAGGGCAACTGAACCTGTGTTTCCCCCTTGTAGTCCATCAAGTGCATCCACTCTTAGGCTTCTGGCTCCCCAACTGTCACCTCTCTTGGCCAGAGACATAGACTTTAAGGTCAGACGGGACCATCTAGACTTGACTTCTTGCACATTGCATGACACAGATCCTCACCCGCCCATTCCTTTAATAGACTCTTAACCTCTGGCTAAATTGCTGAAGTTCTCAAATCATGGTTTAAAGCAGGGGTGGGCAAACTACAGCCTGCAGGCCAGATCTGGCCTGTCAGGGCTTTGGATCTGGCCTGCGGATTACCACCCCTTGGCACCGCGGGCCCCACGCTGCTCCCGGAAGCAACCGGCACCACGTCCCTGGGGCAGGGTGGTTGGGTGGGGGGCAGAGGGCTCTGTGTGCTGCCCTTGCCTGCAGGCACCCCCCTCCCTCAGCTCCTATTGGCCAATGGGAGTTTCAGGGGAGGTACCCACAGGCAAGGGCAGCGTGCAGAGCCCTCTGCCCCCCCCCCTTCCCCCAGGGCTGTAGGGACGTGGTGCCAGCCGCTTCCGGGAGTAGTGCAGGGGCAGGGCAGGGAGGAAGCCTGTCTTAGCCCTGCTGCACACTACTGCCACCCCGTAGCCACTGCAGCTAAGTGACACCAGGCTGGAGCCCGCACCCCAATCCCCTCCTGCACCCCACACCCCCAAGCCCTTGCCCTGAGTCCCCTGCTGCATCCCTTCTGCCCACCCAGCCCCCTGTCCTGAACTCCCTTGTACTTTCTGCACCCCAACCCCCTGCTCTGTGCACCCTCGCTCACCCCACACCCCTCCCTGCACTCCAGACCCCCTGTCCTGAGCTCCCTTGTACACTCCGCACCCCTCCTGCACCCCAACCCCCTGCCATGAGTGCCCTCCCTCACCCCACACCCCACACCCCTCCCTGCACTCCAGACCCCTGCCCTGAGCTCCATCATACACCCCACATCCCTCCTGTGCCCCAACCCCTTGCCCTGAGCCCCTTCCTGAACACTGCACCCCCTCCCACACCCCGCACTCCCTCCCGCACCCCAACTCTGTGCCCCAGCCCTACATTCATGGCCCTGCATGCAATTTTCTACCTAGATGTGGCCCTTGGGCCAGAAAGTTTGCCCACCTCTGGTTTAAAGACTTCAAGTTACAGAGAATCCACCATTTATGCTAGTTTAAATCTGCAAGTGATCCGTGTCCCGTGCTGCAGAGGAAGGCGAAAACCCCCAGGGTCTCTGCCAGTCTGACCCAGAGGAAAATTCCTTCCTGACCCCAAGTATGGTGATCAGTTAGACCCTGAGCATGTGGGCAAGACCCACCAGACAGATACCTGGGAAAGAATTCTCTGTAGTAACTCAGATCCCTCCCCAGCTAATGTCTCATCTCCAACAGTTGGAGATATTTGCTGCTAGCAGTCGCAGATAGGCTAAATGCGATTGTAGGCAGTCTCATCATACCATCCCCTCCATAAATTTATCAAGCTCAATCTTGAAGTCAGTTAGTTTTTTTGCCCCCCACTGCTGCCCTTGGAAAGCTATTCCAGAATTTCACTCTGATGGTTGGAAACCTTCTTCTAATTTCAAGGCTAAATTTGTTGATGGCCAATTTATATCCTACACTATGAAATCCCCAGTAAATCCAACTGCCTCAGCAGGCCAGTTTTGCTTTTCTCTTCAGACTATAAACAGCATAATCGCCACAGTTCAGTTACCACACAGTGCTTTCTAAGCAAGCACATTTATTCTTAAGATGAAAGCACTACAGAGTAAATATTCAAAACAATAAAAGAAGCTACACATGTTTTAACAAGCTTACCAGAGGTCACCCAAACTCCAACAAGGGCTCTGGCAGTGAACAGACCTTCAAATCTCTCAAAGTTATTTATTTTATTTTATTTTATTTTTTATTTTTGTAGCTACAAGTTCATAGTTACCTTGGCTCAGAACAAGCACAGCCATGAATCTGAGTTACTCTTTTATCCAGTTTTGGTGTTTGATCTTGAGGCAAAGGTTCAAAAGGATGCGTCTGGATGTGGGCAATTTGAATTTCTCTCCTTCCAAGTATTTCTTATAAAATCCACTCAACTAAAAGTTCAATCTTGTTTTAAAAGACTCTGTTGAAGTTTGCAACACTTCCCAGGATTTACTTTAGTCCTTTTCTCCCTTATAGAAGTTATTTACAATGCCACAATTATACTTTTTTAAAACAATATATTCCTAAGATACTTAAGGTAATTTAGTAAGATTTGTTCAGGAAATTGCCATATCTATCACACTATTTTCCATAAACCATGCTGGCTGGCATTAATTATGTTCTCATTCTTTTAATTCTTTATTAGTTGAATCTCATATCAACTCTTCCATTGTTTTGTGCAGGACTGATATCAGGCTAACCAGCCTATAACTACCTAGGTCATTCTGTTTGCTCTTTTTGAATATTAGCACATTGACACTTCCAGTCCTCTGGAATTTCCTCAGTATGCCAAGATTTATTAAAAATTAGTGTAAGATGAACAGAGATCTCCTCAGCCAACTCTTCTAGGACTCTTAGGTGCAAGTTATCTGGTTCTGCTAAATTAGAAATATTTATCCCTAGCAGATGCTGTTTAACATTTTTCTTAGTTACCAATGGACTTCATACTCATATGATAAGAGTGCATCGTCCTGCTTCTTTCCAAAAGCAGAACATAAATATGTTTTGAACTCTGTCTTTTGTTTCTGGAGTTTAGGGACGTCTCTTCCCACGAAGTAGCAGCATGTAGTTCTTGTTGGAGCCAGGAACTGAGGTGGCTGAACCAGGCAAAGTGAAAAAGTACTCAAACAGTGAAGGGGAAACCCTGTACCTAGAAGTAATACTCAGGGTTGAATTCAGAAAACAAATAGCCTAGCACTGAAGCAAAGGGGTTGCTATATTGACATAGCTCTACAGTAGAGGAATGGATGCTGTCAGTCACATAAGATCTGTTTGATAGGTGGAGCAAAGCCAGTCTCCTGAAATGCAATTGAAATATGTTAGGTGATTGAGGGAGATGCCTTGGCAGCAATAAGAAGAAAGGATGAGGATAGAGACTGAACTTGGATTAGAAAAAGGATGATCTATGAGCAGGGCCAGCTCCAGGCCCCAGCACGCCAAGTGCGTGCTTGGGGCGGCATGCCGTGGGGAGCGCTCTGCCGGTTGCTGGGAGGGCGGCAGGCGGCTCTGGTGGACCTCCTGCAGACGTGCCTGCAGAGGGTCCACTGGTCCCGAGGCTCCAGTGGAGTATTCGCAGGCATGCCTACGGGAGGTCCACTGAAGCCACGGGACCAGCGAGCAGCAGAGCGCCCACTGCGGTGTACCGCTGTGCTTGGGGCAGCGAAATGGCTAGAGCCGGCCCTGTCTATGAGCATTTCAAAGAAAGGTTGTATCAGTGCTTCTGAAATGAGTAAAAGATAGAAGAGAAACTACTGAGGAAGCTCCTTTGGGAAGTGCATGAGAAAAGAAAATTCTCCTCAAGCTTTTTTCTGAGTGAGAAATAATTGGGTTGGGCCAATGGGTGATGAAAGAAATTAAGTGCCAAATTGAGCCCTGATGGAAGCAGCTGGAATCCCTGTGAGTTGGGATTGTTTCTGATTTGAGGTAGGGAGGCTTAAAAAACCATGGTTGTAGTTACTTTATCAAAGGCCATGCTCTGATAGCAGGGGCAGAGATCATTGATTATGACTGCGATAGAGCATAGGACTGAGGCATGAGATGAATAATGATGTTAAGGTTTGTGTATCTGGAGTCTAGAGATAATGCTGAACTGGTCAGATAGCTGCCTTTCCAGTGCCTGAAGAAACTAACAGCTTTACACTCAGTCCCCTTTGGATTCTCTGGCTGGGTCATGTGATGTCATCCTTGGATTTTCTCAGCTGTTTGTTTATATAAACTTCTCTTCTCATCGGAGCTCTGTGAGAAGAATCCCTGGCTATTTAGCAGCAAAAGAGTCTATGGACCCTTTTCTTTTTTGCTCTGATTTTAATCTCCTGCTGTGGCTCAACTCTTCAATGTCATCATCACTGCCCTGTGTCTCCCCACAGGCACGATGGCAGGCAAAGAACACTGCAGCTGTTGCCCTTACCATTCACGTGCAAGATTATTCCCCGCTACATCTCTTTGCCTTCTTGTTATGCAACTGGCTTTGTGATTTGGCCTTGCCTACTGAGCCGTGCCTGGGGGGGAGCAGGGATGAGTCGTAGGAACATTTCATATGCTCTCTTGCCACCTGAGGATGTGGGGAAAAGGGAGGGCAGCTGTCATAGTGCTCAGCTACAATAGAGAGACCGGGAAGAAAGGGGGTGAACCTAGCCCAGGAGTCAGGCACTAAGGTGAGCTGAGAGCCTGGAAAAGTGTGATCAGAACTGCATTATTCATGAGGACCTGCAGATGTTGAATTTGAAATGAGAAATAGTCTGGAGGGGGATTGTTTAAATTACTTGAAAATTGCCTCTACAAAGATGAAAACTAAGTGTCACAGCATAATGGGCAAAGTGGAGTCAGATCCAGGCCCTCGATGGGGGGAGAGGATGGTTTGGTGCCTGAGCACAGGACTGGAAGTCAGGATTTACTGGGGTTATTCCTAGTTCTTCCATAGTCTTTAGTGTGTGACTGTGAGCAGGTCACTTTTGTGCCTCAGTTTCCCCTTCTGGTAAACATAGATGAATCTTCACATGAGGGGTTGTTAGTGTTTATAAAGCAATTTGAGATGCTTGGGTTGAAGGGGCTGAAAAGATGATGATTAGTCTAAAGGAATGGATTACTGTTAGATTGCTTTTGTCTGAAGCACAAAACAGGCCTGCAGAGCGCAGTGTCCATCTGCCTGCCTGATGGAGGTCAGTGAGACTGACTGGAAATTCCCCTTGCCTAATTATGGTATAAACTGGTGTCTGTGATGGATCTGTTCTCTCCCAGAACCTCTGCCCTACCCCACTTGATACATTGCAGAAACCTGAGAGGATTTTACAGCAGGACTGAGCCCTAAGACAATAGAAATGAAGCCAAGGGGTTTGGGTGACATCACAGTAGGCACAAAGACCGTGGAAGCCTGCGGAGTGCGCCTGACCTCTTTGATGGTTCCCTTGGTGGTTTGACGTGCTTGAAGGCTCTCTAAAGATTTGAACAAGCAATACGTTTTTGTTTTTTGATTATAAACTCCCCTGCAGATCCTCCGTGTGGTGACAGCACCTCCAGTGCCGTGGTAGCAAGGAACTCCTCTGATGGTAGAATAGCTACAAGGGAGAGGCTGCTTTGTATGCAGGTGAGACCAGTGCCATGTGAAACTCCTCCTGAGACCTCACTGCTGGCAATTGCATGAGCATGTGTCATCTACGAGTTTCAAATGTTCTCTACTCTTGAGCTCTCCCCATCTCCCACCTCCCCTGAAAATTCATATCTTTCTGAGCTGGGGGCTTGGTAGAAATAAGCAGTTGCCAAAGAAAAAGTGTTTGCTTTTGAATTAAAACTGGAAGTAGTAGTGCTGGTTAAAGGTGCCAAAGTAACAGTGCTGGAGGCTGGTGTTTCTGCTATAGCATGAACAGTGGCAGGGCACTGGAACAATTTCTATAGTAGGGGTGCTGAGGGCCATTGAACCAAACTGTAAATCCTGTATATGATGGGAAACCACTTCAACCCAGGGGGTGTGGCAGCACCGTTAGTTCCAGCTCCTCTGTGGCAAGGGAAACTGCCCCTTTGAGTCTCTGTCCTGGCCTGGAGGGACCATCACTAGGGGAGGGATGGGAGTTAATTCTCCAGACCCCATTCAGGCAGTGGTCTCTGTGCTGAACCTTCCACCAAGGGACCTAATTAGTGTCAACTGTCATGGTGGTTTTCCACTAGGACTGTCCTGAGCCCTGCCCTTCATGTCAGTTGGCAAACATGTAAGAGACGGTGCTGATTGAGCTCCGTGGCTTATTCAGAGATATCAGTAACTTGGCTGTTCTAATTTTGTTTTGTCTGTGTGTGTGGAACATGGAACTTGAAGTGGCCGCCTAGGTCATAAAGTCCAGACCTCTGCTTTTGCAGGCAAACTTTCTCATGATCTCATTCACAAATTTATCAAGCCCCATCTAAAAACTACTGTTTGCCCCCACGACTCTGATTGGGAGGTTATTCCAGAACCTCACTCCTCTGATAGTTCAAAATCTCCTTCTAATTTCCAGCCTCAATTTATTTGTGGCCAAGCTATGCCCATAAAACTGCTCTGTGTGACTATGGTGAGATTATGGGCAAGTCACCTGGCTTCCCGTTACAATCAAGGCCTTGTTTCTATTGCTTAGGATGTTTCTTCCACAAAGAGCACTTGATGAATCTGTATTTGTTTATCAGCCCGGGAAGGAAATGGCCACATCTTCAGAAGGGAGCTTCCCTGAAATGACCCCTTCCTATGGTCCTGGGGATTGTGCCTCAGATCTTAAAGAAACTTCAGCAAAGCAATCAGCAGTGTTCCTGTGTCTCTCCTGTCTTTCTCCTACAACATCTCCAAATTCCAGCCCCTTTTCATTCTCCCTGTTCCAGATCATATTGAGGACCTGATCATCTCTTGCATTGACACTTGTAACCTCCTTTTCTTTTGCTTCTCTTTCTCTCTCTCCCCCTGCCCCCACCTTTCAGTCTATCCAAAATAGTGCTGAGAAAATAATCAACTTAGATGCTCTAACTACCTCTTTCCCCGTTTCAAATCCCTCCATTGGCTTCATTTCTCCTTCTACAGCAACATCAACTTCTTGCTCTCTGCAAGATTCTCCCAACATAGCTCTTGCTTACAATTCTGTTATCATCTCTTGTTAGCAGGGGTCAGATGGATGTGGGGGAAAAGTGATGATACTTTCCCAGCCTTTGCCAACAATGCAAGCTCTATATACTCATGACATCAAAATGAAATGCCATTCATAGTACATTGTGCAGATTTTCATAATATAGAGAGCCCTGCTTCTTTCCTTTGTGCTTTGATCAACCAGGGAATAGTTAAGACTGTTAACATATACCTAGTTGTCATTAGGCTTCAGTGTTAACATCAATTGCAATAACATGGCATAACATGCCTCTCTCAGATCTGTTGCTTCAGGCTCCCTTCAGATTTGGACAGTGATTACTGCATTTGTTTACATTCATTTCAGATTTTGAAGGTTTCTTTTGCAATCATAAGGGCTGGAGAATTTAATTATTTTTTTAAAAAAAGAGCTCATTCTGCCCCACAACATGGCAGCCCTCAGGGAAAAGTACTCAGTATTGTCCACCCCAAGTGTTACTCCTGGCAGCATTCTGCACCACTGTGCATACACAGAATTTGTGTCCCTTGCAGATATCTTTGCTTCCTTTCAGAAAAACGGCTTTCTGACAGGGAAGCAAAGGGTAGCCACAGGAGCAGTCATGTGACCCTTCCCAGCAGTATGTTTTGGGTGTCCAGGGCAGACAGAGAGTTAAATCACTGTGGGGCAGGGGGTGGGAGTAGGGAAGACCCAGCTGGTGGCTTGTCATAAATAGATAGCTAAGGGTTAATGTTTCTTTCACCTGTAAAGGGTTAACAAAGAGAACCAAACACCTGACCAGAGGACCAATCAGGAAACCGGATTTTTCAAAGCTCAGGGGAGGGAATTTTTGGGGTCAGGTGTTTTTGTTGGTTCAGTCTATGAGAGGGGATTTTTTCTTTCCTTTCTATCTAAGTTAATACTTCAGTTCTCAAAGTTGTTAGTAAAAAGGTAAAAGAACAGTTAACTGTTCATGTGTGTAGTTGTGGAATGTTTAATGTATCTCTTTTGAATAAGCTGTTATTCATATCTTTTCTTTTAAGCAATACCGCTGTTATTGTACTGATGCAGAGAGTATGTTCGTGTCTTTTTTTTTATAATAAGTTTTTTTAAGACTTGTTTGAGTTTTCTCTTGGGTAGGCTAAGGAAGAGGGGAGGGAATTATTTGTGTTGATTACCGGAGGGTGAATTGCGACCAGGGAATGGGATGGGGAGGGGAAGAAGATGGGAAGATTTCTGGTTTCTTGTATTGGGGGTGGTTTGTGAATGGCACCGCTAGAAGAGAACATGCTTCTTGGTATTGTTGATGTAGATGCAGTCAGTAAACTTCGGTGCGAAGAGGAGGTGGGAGAGAGGGGGAAGGGAAGTGGGTGTGGTTCCCTTAGTGGTAAGATCGAGGCTTCTGAGTCTTGGGGTTCCCCAGGGAAGGGTTTGGGGAGACCAGAGGGAGCCAAAACCCTGGAATTTTTGGTTGGTGGCAGCGAGATCAAATCTGAGCTTGTAATTAAGCTTAGAGGGGTTCATGCAAGCACCCAGATTTCTGGACGCTAAGGTCCAGATTTGGGAAAGATGCTTATGATATGGCTCCTACCCTTTGCTGGGCTCAGCTGCTAGTCCCAGATGGGCTGGGGAGGACAGGACTTCCTTTTCCTCTGCATGGCATCTGGGACCCAGTCAGACTCACCCCCAGATTTCTCCCCAGGCTGCAGGAAGCTGTGCAAACTCCTTATCCATTGCTCCTCAGCTGCAGTAGGAGTGATCACTTTATGGAGAGTTGCTCCCCTATCCACCCAACCCCCATGCATCCAGATTCCCTCATACCTAGACCCTCCTGCCAAGCTTCACCCCCACACACATATCCAGAACCACCCCGCCAAGCCCCACTTCCCCTTCACCTAGACCACCCCAACGAGCCACCCAGATTCCCATTCCACCGAGTCCCAATCTGCACCCAGATTGCCCCACACAGAACCCTTTCAACCTGGATCCCCCCACACTAAGCCCCTCCACACTTGGATCCTGCTGAGCTGAGCCTGCCTGCCCACATGTGGCACATCTGGCATGGAGGGACAAGGCCCTGGGGTGTTTCTGAGGCAGGCTTGGTCCTTGCACTGTGTCAGAGTTGGGTGCAGCCTCACTGCTGAGTCCATGTCACAGGGAGAGAGCTGCAGAATGATCTCCTACCTCTGTGCAGCTAGTGACCTGTGCTCCCCAGTGCTATGCTGGAGACTCCACATTTATTTGACAAATAAAATTTGCCCGCAGAATTTTTATTTTTTTTGGTGCATAATTCCCTCAGGAGTAAAGTATTCAGAGATCCTGAGTCAGGCCCCCAAAGTCATAAGATTGACTTTAACCCTCCCCCCACCCCATTCATGATTTTAAGTTTGGTTCTTTTTATTCACCTTCTGAACCTTTACAGTGTACTTGGGTCACATTATCAGGCTTTTCTTTGCCACTATGAGGGTTAGATATTTACTCCTCCTCCCACTCCCTCCCAGATGAGATCTGGGATTCTCACATTCACTTGCCTACAGCGGGACTTTTGAGAAAATGCCAAATATTACAAGAGTTGTGATAACAGCAGTAAGAAGTTGGCAACATAAAATACCAGCTCATCAAGCTCCCATGAACCGGCTCTGACTGACGCATGCTTGTTGCTCTGCCCTACCCTCACACCCACTACTATCATCAGAGTGCCTGCAAAGTGCACCTTTATGTCAGCAGCCCCATCCCTGCCCCAGTGCATCTTGCATCCTCCTCTCTCTGCAACACTTGTATCAAACTTCCCATTTTTGGTTAACGCCAAGTGGTGTTTGTATCAATGTAAAAGACCCTCTGCACCAACCAGTGCTGCTTTCTCCTTCAGCTCCCCAAAGTGCATTGTTTTCTTGAATTAGTTTGTCTGATTAGATTGTCAGGTCCTTGCCCGGGCAAGACTAAGGTTCCCCTTGGCCCATGCAGAGCTGTGCACGTTGATGGCATGGAATCTGTTTTACCATCACAAATCTCAGTGGCTAAAGATCTGGGAGTCCAACTGGGACCCTTAAATCTTAGCAGCTAGGCCAGGGGTCTCAAACTTAAATCACCGTGAGGGCCACATGAGGACTAGTACATTGGCCCAAGGGCTGCATTACTGACATTTCCCCTCTGCCACCCTCGACCCTGGTCCCACTTACCCCTTCCATGAAGCCCTGCCCCTGCCCCAACCCTTCCCTGCCCCCATTCCTGAAATCCCTACCCCAACTCCGTCCCCTCTCTGCCCCCAGGGGGTGCAGGAAGCGTGTGGGGTGTGGCAGGGAGTTGGGATGAGAGGTCCGGCAGGGGATCGGGGTGCAGGAGGGGTGTGACAGGGGCTCAGGGCAGGCGGTTGGGGTGCAGGGTGCAGCAGGGGGTTCAGAGCAGGGGGTTGGGTGCAGCAGGCAGCTCAGGGATGGGGGTTGGGGTGCAGGGTGCAGCAGGGGGTCAGGGTGAAGGGTACGGCAGGGGGTCGGAGTGCAGCAGGGAGCTCAGGGCAGTGGGTTGAGATGCAGGAGGGGTGTGGCAGGGGGTCGGGGTGCAGGGTGTGGCAAGGGGCTCAGGGCAGGAGGTTCGACTGCAGGAGGAGTTTAGGGGACGGACTCTTTCCAGGCTGCTCCGGGAAGTGGCTAAAACATGCAGGAGCAGGGGCACAGTTGCTGTTGCTTCAGGCACCGCCCCCAGCATCTCCCATTGGCTGTGATTGGGGAACCACGGCCAATGGGAAATACTGGGGGCGGTGCCTGAAGCAACACACACACCCCTGTGCCTCTTGTACCCCAGGTTCCATCCGCTTCCCTGGGCAGTGCAGGCAGGCAGGGCATTGGTGAGCTCTGAGAATGTGCTCAGGTTTATGAAACATAAAGATAATTGTGACACCCACAGAAGATCTTACAACCTTAGGGCCAAATTCTAACTCCACTGAAGTCAAAGGTGTTACAGCAGCAGAGAACTAGTCCTTCAGAAGAGACAGTGAGAAGACAAGAATGATGGGATGGAAGTGAGGATGCAATATTGTGCTGTTTAACATATCCCCCTTCTAGGAACAAACGTTAATGTTCTTGAGGAATAATGTATCATCATTGGGTATGAACACTTACAGCCCATACTGAAGGTACTGGGCAGGCTTCCTGGCCTTCAGAATGTCATCTTCTCAAGATAAATCTCATTAATAACTGTGTGTTTGTAATTTCAGGGCAGACTGCAATGATTTTCAATGAGACACATGCTCCTGTGTCACTCAGGCACTTTTGAAAACCCAACCTGAAATGATTATTCTGCTATCTGTCCACTGTGTCTTTCTGTTGAGGGACTCCTTAACCCAGGTCTGCCAGATTGTTTCCTTTCTCTGCACTTGCCTCACTGCCATCTGAGTCACTAGGCCATTTTAAGAGAAGAGCTTTTACTTGGAGTATACTTTGAAGGCATCTGACAGAGCCGAAAAGTCTATGGTCCATTATTAAATGCTTTGCCCTATATAACTGGCTTCCTTTCCATTAAATTAAACTTGATTATGTTCCCTTTCTACATTTCAAATCTCGAGAAGCATCTACTAATGGATATATCAGGAGCCTGAGAGGGTTCTGGATGTCAATGAAAGTGACAGGAAGCAAGGGGCTACTGTAACCTTAAGAGCATCTCTGAAACTACCAGAAAGAAAGGGGATATTCAGAGGCAACAATGTCTAATGGTTAGAACAGAGCTAGGTGTTGCAAGAGCTGGATTCCAGTCTTGGAGCTGTCATTGATTTGCTATGTGACCTTGGCTAAGTTTCTTCCCTTCTGTGTCTCATACTTCATCTGGATAATAGAGCTGGTTGGAAAATTTCAACCAAAATGGGTTAAGTCATCTCTTATGTACTGAGGCTGAAAGTCTATGCTTGTTCTTTGTGTGTGTGGAAAATACAACAAAGTGCACAATATTTATTTATTTGTTGTGTAGCTTTAAAAAGATTGATGGAAGAGAGGGAAAGAAAGGTGACACTGTCTCTTTAAGAGAATCGGTGAACGTGTTGGTACTGGGAGCTGCTCTGCGAGACAGCCAGCTGGGAAAGTGCTGCTGATAAAGGGAAAGGAGCTAGCTTCAGCTCCAGATCCTTGCGCCTGATAGTGTGTGACAGGCGCAGAGACAGGGACCGAGTCAGGAGCACAGTTATCACTCAGCACAAAGGCTGGAGAGGGAGATACAGAGAAACGTGTGGTAACCAAACAGCAGGGGGCAATTAGAAAGCAACCAGTCCTTCATTCTCGTAGACACCAAGGAACAATATGGATCTTCCCCAAGGCACTCAGGTTTCATCTAATTGCTCAGAGAGAGGCTCTATCTAAACCCACCTGTGCTGCTTCCAGGCTGCAGGTGACAGGGCAGATAGGAGAAGAGTTCTTGCTCTATTTGTAAATCCCAGAGATGTGATCACAAAGTCTTGTGCACTCTGCAGGGAAGAGCATCCTTGGCCCTTAGGGAGTGAATGGTGTGTGTACATCTCTGCTCAAGGCACTGGTAGCCTTAGATACTTGGATTACTAGGAGATCAGTGCCACCTGTAACTCAGAGGGCAGAGTAAGTAGTGCAGTTACTTTCAGAAGAAGCGTAAGGTTTGCCTGGCTCTGTTCTTAACCTCCCTTTTTCTACAGTAAAATGGAGAGTGGAAGATTATCCAGCACACAACAGGCGCTGATCCGGGAGAGCTGGCAGAAAGTGAGTAGCAACCTCCTGCAGCATGGCATCGTCTTGTTTACCAGGTGAGTAACAGGCTGTTCTAGCAACAGGAGGCATCTATAGCAGGGTAACTCATCCAGATATGGAGTAAGCACCTGGGGCACTCGCTAGCCTGTTTCTTAACCATCCTCTCTCCCTGACCACCATCCCTGAATTAAACAGTGGGAGCTTTCCAATCACTGATCAGAAACACTTTCTTCTCCTTGGGAATGATTTATTTTTTCTGGCTTCATCTCCTTACTCCTTCTGTCCATTTGTTGTGATTTGTACCCTGGAGAGAACAGGATTATGAAGAAGCATGTTTGCATTTAAATCTAGAAGTTTGTTAAAAGGAGAATAGGGAGAATGTATGGGGTAGAAGACTGTGTATTTTTTGTGCCTTTGCAATGATAATCCTCATTTGTTAGCAGAAAAGATATTTCTGTTGTAAAGAGCTGCTCGCTCCTAGTGTATCTGCTCAACTCTGTGGAGTGTATCTAAGTGGCTTCCTAATTGTTTGTGACACTGCAGTCTTCAGACACAGATAGAGACCTGGCCACTGGGGAGAGGATCAACTAATTCCAGGTTCAATCCCAGCACAGAGGAAAAGGTGCGTGGGAGAGAACAGCTGAAAATCCAACTCCCTGCCTCTTCAAGCAAATGAGCCCCTAAATTAGCGGCTAGAGGAATGGAGGGAGATAGAAAAATACCTGAAAATTCCTTTAAAATCATGGATCTAAGTTTGTGACGAGCTCCCAGCTTCTTCACAGCCTGTGCAGAATGGAGTGTTGCATCTGGGAAAAAAAACAGGGCCCAACAGAACAGAAGAGAGAAGCTATCTAAGGGGATGTTTAAAAGTTTTGTGAAAGGGGGGGCGGTTGTTGCAGCTGAATGTAAAGATGAGGTCGATTGTAGGAGATTAGGGAGAAAGCAAATTGGCCATTGTGTGTATATCTGTGTGAATTGCCATACAACAGAGTCCCAGGAATGGCATTAATCCATTGCATCTTCCTGACCTCTTGTGCATTTCACCAGTATGTGAATTTTTCAGCTTAGAGTCCCTGTATAAGTTGGTGGAAGGAGCCTAAACAGGAAGCCAGTGATGGTCTGTGAGCTAGGGGTTGATATGACCCTGCTCACTAGGGTATCTGGCTGCAGCATTCTGGGCCTTCTTGAAGTTGGTCGAGTTGGGATTCAGGAAATTTATAAAATGGGGAATTGCAAGAGTTTAGATGGCAAACAGGCACAAATAAAGATTTCAACCAAGACAGGGTCAGGCTAAGGATGAATTCCAGCAATGGCTTGGAGCTAATGCTAGGGAACCATAAACCTACCAGTGAGGAATGGGAATTTGGACTAGAGTAACAGGATTTTTTGTAGCCAGAGATGATCTGAACTGTCCCAAATTATTAATCTTCCTTTCAGAACTCTATGCTTTTCACATGATTGGTGGTGAAGTCAGGTCACCCTTTGGGTAGTGCTGGTGGAGGCTGATGGATGGATTGGTAGGGAGGGGTCATCCTCTTGGTGAAGATGGAGTCACTTTATGAGGAATGTGAAAAGTCTCAACATTTCTCTTTCTGTTGCAGGTTGTTTGATCTGGACCCTGACCTGTTGCCCCTTTTCCAGTACAATTGCAAACAGTTCTCCAGCCCTCAGGAGTGCCTCTCATCACCTGAGTTCCTGGATCACATTAGGAAGGTAAGGGATGAAGACGCCGATGCGGTCAGTGATGCACAGTATAGAGCAAATTCCCTGAATGGGAAAAGCCCTGAGTAGCAAACTCTGCATTGGGGGGCTAGGTCTCTCTTACGTCCATTTGCCATGAAATGTCAGGCAACTCACTCCCTGAAATACAGACATTAGTGAAGTTTTGCCAGGGGCAAATCCCCATGTGTACAGCAATGAGGGCTGGGTGCCATGTGTCCTTACTCTCTCACTGCAGTTATTGATTCAATTAAAATCAAAGGCCTGGGTTCTTATTCTGAAATGTGCATGTGAATTTTGTGCTGCTTAGATGATGGACTGACCGCAGTAGAGGCTGAAGGTTCTCTAGTTACCTACACACAGAACAGGGACAGTACAAGAACTTAGATATCACAGTGATGGCATGATACAAAACCCTAGCTAGAGAGAGAGGCCATGGGCAAAGTTCCTGCTGTAACTAAAGAGCAGGCGTCACCAGCAATCTCCTCCTGAAGGTTCTCTTGCTGCAGCAGCAGAGCCGGAGAGCCCACAACCCCTTAAGTTACCTATCATGGGACCCATCATGCGGGACAGTGTTATACACATTCACCTCATCCTCAGACATGGAGGATAGAGATGGGGAAATAAAATATCTATATATCATCTTGGAGGATCCTGGTGTGTTTAATGCAGCATAGCAGAATCCCTTAATTCAGCGCTGAAATATAGTCACTTCAGGGGTGGAACGCTGCAGCTATTTAGTGACACACTACAGTGCTACACAATGGTTTGTGACAGGAAATGAAGAAAAATTCCATATTCTACTGAAACTGAAAGGAAAAATTAGGGAGGTAGAATGTAATTATCCAGGTTGGAATTTGACCAACACTTGCCAAAAGGGTCTTGGGAGCTGTAATGGTCACTTGTGATCACATCCTCAGCTTCAGGTCTCATCCAACAAGCTACATTTCCAGCATCACAGTGTCACAGAGAGAAGAGGGCCCCCTATTGAATCACCAACACCACTTGTTATACCACCTGCTGTCCTGCTTAGCTTGTGAGATCTGGTAGGATAACAGCCTCATAAGGTGAAATGATGTGGCCCTTGAGTTTGCCTTTGCCAGAAGGAGGAGATGATGTACACAGGTGGGGACGGCTGTGGAAAACACTGTTTTTCAATAGAATACAGGTTTCCATCAGGATCTGTGAAGTTCTGACCAAGCTCTTTAGTATAATGGAGCAGAACAGGCCTTCATTGTACAGCAGACTAAGAATGGCTCCATGGCTGATGATGAGAAGGCTGTTTGGAAATTTTGTTCCCAGCAGATGTTCTCTGCTAATTCTGTCCTCTCTGGATTTTCCCTGCAGGTGATGCTGGTGATAGATGCTGCTGTGACCCAGCTGGAGAACTTGTCCTCTCTGGAAGAATATCTCACCAACTTGGGCAAGAAACACCAGGCAGTTGGTGTGAAGGTGGATTCTTTCTCGGTGAGGCATCTTCTCTCTTCATGCTACTTCTGCCACAGCATTCTCCCAGCTTCACCAAAGGTGCCATCCTGATCCACCATGAATGGCAGTGCATGATTTCCTTATTGTGCCATGAAGCTGGGTTCTAGGACTTCTGCACATATGTTGCTGGGTTATTTAACTCTGTTGCTGGGCAAGAAAACCAGCAGCCCAACCCAGTCCCAGAATCTGAAGCACCTACAAGGTGACTGTTGGCGTGCTTAGGGGGAGCAATCCCACATGCCTACTCTTTAGGTGGATTTGCGCTAGCTTGAGTTGTATTCCCTGCTCTTTCTACCCCACATTCTAAGCTTGATGGGCAGATTCTTAGGGTGCCATTTGCAAGGGAATACAGCTACATCTCATGCTGCATTTGCCTGGCACAGGGTTATTGAACCTCAGCCCAGGACATTGCCAGATATGTGATCAGTTGTCCCAGCTCTCACTTTCCCTTCCTCTCCCAGATAGTGAGGCTACCCCATCCCTCATTTCAGACCCCAGCTTCCCCCCATCCTACCAATGAGCAGGAGCAGAAACCCTAGATAAATGACTTGCGATTATGGAAAGCATCAGACATGCTAACTTGAAGATACATCGGCTTCATTCCTTTACCTCTCCGAGTGTGATGTCTTGTGCCACTAGCCATAGCCCATGGCAGACTGAGCTAGAATTCCCATTACTTGGTGGATAATTCTCTCTCTCTAGGGTTTGTTTCTAGCAGCCTGGATGAGGGAGGTTTGTTCCATATCGGATCAGCTATTTATACGGTGTCACCTGGACTGCCATGTCAGTAAAGAGGTTGGGTTTGGGATGGTGTGCCATGTAGTGGAGACTTCCCAGGGTAGGATGGGCTCTGACTATCCAGTTTAGTCTGATACACTGTGTTCTTTACCTACTGCTGTAAATAGCTTCTGAGTATGCCTCAGTTTTGCCTACCTACTTTCAGATGTCATCACCAGCCTCCCCTGATGCTAACCTAGGGGAGAGTGCAGACTTTCTGCAGCTGGGAGCTAAAGTAGATTAATAATCTTGCCTAGAGTTTTACCCCCACTCCTTTCTGCCAAAAAGCTTCATTCAGCACTGGATTGTGCTCCCTTCAGAAAGGGAGCTATGAGGGAGATCAATTGAGAGCGCGAGGGAAGTGGGTACAAAGCAGCGTGGAGCAAGGGAAGTCGTGGGCTGATTCACTCCCCACCAAGAAGAGGTGGGTGGGCAGCTTGGAGACATTTTGGAAGATTGTAGGAGGATTAGAGAGATGGGGAGGAAGCAGGGGTGGGGACAGGGCACCTGGTGGGTAGGAGCTGGAAAAGCTGTGTTGTCCTGTTCTGGGCAGTGCAACAGGGAAGGCTCACAAAGGAGATGAAGAATAAATTCAGCAGGAGAAAAACTGACCTCATGGCTGTCCTGAGGTGTCTGACCTCTGATCCTGGTGCCTCTGTTTGGTTTGCAGGCAGTGGGAGAGTCCTTGCTGTTCATGCTGGAGAAATGCCTCGGTACTGCCTTCAGCCCGGACATACGAGAGGCTTGGACCAGGCTGTATGGTGCCGTGGTGAAAGCCATGAGCCGTGGCTGGGATGCACGTAAAGAGGGGGAATAGACCTAGCAAGTTTAGGCTCTGGCTTTCCTGTTCTGAACCCAGCAGCAGCTCCAAGGAGAGCGTTGACTCTCCCTTCCAACCACGCCCATTCCAGGGCCATCTCGGTAGCCCTCTCTGTCATGCTTTGATATTACCCACATCTCTGCCTCTGACGATGGTCAGTGTGATTCCCCCCTTAATTACAATGAGCTCTTGCATCCACTTCCAGGGGGCAGGGTAGAGCTGGGCTCAGCATGCAGAGATGGAATGAGCTTGTCACAAACTGAAGCTGCCTTCCCTCAAATTCCAATAAGTTTGTCTCTCCACCTAAATATTCTCCTGGAGTCACTGCAGGTTGGCTAATTCTTGCTCTTTATTCCCTCTGCATTTGCCCTAGAATAGATCCCAGGCCCATCCTCATGTAAGGTTAACCACAGCTGTGTGTATTTCCTAGGGAGAGGCTGAGCAGTGTAGCTTTTTGAAAGTGGAACTGGGTTAATCCTAGTGTCAGGCGGCTCTTACCAGGTCTGAGCTGCTAGCTGGCTGGATTTGGAGTGACTTGGCTGGTGATTTAACCTGAAAGCCAGCTGAAATGCAGCAGCTACCAGTGCTTTTCAAAATGTCTTCCCCTAAAGTAAATTACATAAAGTACAAATACAGACTTTTTGTATTAGAATTAAAGTGACAGATGCAGCTTTCTCCTGGGAGCAGCTTCCAAAAATCATCCTGATTCTTGGCCAAAGAGAATATAGCTGGAATTCTTCCCATTTACTGATCATTTAATATTTGTAGCTTCCTGGGCCCTTCGGGATAACTCCTACCCATCACTGAAATGCAGCCACTCCTGGGGTGGAATAAGATGCCTGATTAACAGCATACAACAATGCCGTGCCCCACTTTAGGACAGGAATTAAGTAAGAATCCAATATCCAATTGAAAATACGGGAGGAATGTTCAGGAGGTAGAATGTAATTACTTTAATTGGAATTTGACCTGAACCCTGGGAATAAGATCCTGACTCCTGTGAAAAGTATCGCATGGGATTTTAAATGGTCCCACGTGGCTAGGAACTCGGTTTTATGTCTTATCTGAGACATTCCTCCTCCAGAAGTACAGCGCACCCTGTTTGGGGCGTTGGTACTGCCTGAGGGAAGAGCACATCCTACTGAACGTCCAGCACTGCTTCCTACAGGACCTGGATTTTCCATGCAGATCTCCCATCCGAGCACGGACTAGCTACGACTCACTGTTCTGTTAATGTAACTGCTACCCAGTGCCCTTGTGACCCGCACCTTGTAACAAGAGCTCACATCTGTGGTTTTGGAGCAGCTCTATGCCAGTTGGCCAGTTAGAGAATCCTCAGTTGCATATTCTAGGGAGGGTAGTATGGGTGTCCTGGATATGAAATGCTCACTGAGTTCACTGCATCTCTGATGGCTGCAGCTTCCTTTTAGCCAAAGGGATCCTTGTCTTCTCTCCTTATAGGTTTTTGGGCTCCACTCTTCTTTCCCTCTTCTGCAGACTCTGACTATGGCACCAGATCTCCCCTCTTACTACTCTCTCTCTATGGAAGCCAAACTGGGTGGATGTGGTAGCTCTCCTCTAACCTGCAACTCCTGGCTAGTTAGGGCGGGGGAAGCTGGGCCTGGATCCAGGAGAACAGCGCTGGCTGTGCCTGTATATCCCATAGGTGCTCCCCTGTGGAATTTTGAAAGGTGGTCAGTGCATATCCAATACATTCTCTGCTGCTATAAACCTATGAGGTCAAAGACTTGTTTGTGCGTGCTGTGGCTGGGTGGGCAGCTGCATGTGCTGAATAGATGTATGTGGGTATGAACAACCCCTTGTCCAGCTTTCATAGCCCCTTAAGCTCACCTGCTCTCTGCCATGTTTTGTGTAATTCCTAAGAGAAATAAAGCAGCTGTCTGTGTATGCCTCCTAGCCCTGTCTGGACTGTGTTTAATAGGCAGTTGTATAGCAACAATGCTAGTATTAAATCACACCTGCCAGGGACTGATGCAAGGTGACCTGCAAAGGATTTTTTTTAAAATGAGTCTCTGCCTTTTTGGCTAATTTATGATTTCAGCATAAAAGACCTGAAAGGTTGAAAAAGAGGAGTGGGAGCGGGAGGGTTTTATTTTATTTGTGTATGACTCTTGGAGATAGTGCGAATGTCAAGTCTAGCCTTGCCTGGCTTTGCTGGAGGACTGCTCGGTGGCCTCACATGTCTATTGGCAACTTTTCCCCATGTCTCTTATTGGAAGGGGCAGGCTGTTGAATCTTTAACAAAAACGTCCTTTCTGTCCTTTCTACTAATGGCTCATTAACCGGTGATGTTAAATAGCCCCTAAAGGGATCAAAATGTTCTGAGCAGCAGACCAGTAATCTCTTCCCCTCTCAATTGTTCATCTTCTCTCACTTCCGTGATCATGCCATTGCGCTAATTCTCCTGTTGCTGTCAGCTGTGTCTGCACTGGGGAACAGAACCATTGCAAATTGAAGCAGTGGGATCGCCCTGCTGGAAGCACCTACTATGCAAAATATTCACGCTAGCTATGTTGCATCGGGTTAAGGAATACTGTGATTCTCCCCATCTCCCTTCTATACCATACCTAAGATAAACGCTAAAAAGGTTCTTTTTTCCTTTACAAGTCACCTCCTAGGGCTTGCATCATGCCTGACATCCAGGTAGATTCTACAGGTATTATACCCACTTGATTGTGGGGGAAACCGAGGCATGGATGTCTTGAAGCAAACCCAGGCCTGCAGGCTTCTAACCTCGTGCTTTGACCACTCTCTATGCACTTTGGAGAAAGGCTAAAGGAGTGTTCAGGATTGGAGAGTGCAGCAAAACAGCTCATGCGTCCTAGACCAGACAAGGGTCATCTCTGTGGCACACACTAGCAGTCTTGAGGGTGTTTTATGGCTTTCCTGTCAGGTTAACCCTATCTCATAGTAGCATTTTCCAGCCCATCAGTCACACCGATGCTCTAGCCAAAGAGGCTTTCTACCCTATTGTGCTATGCCTCCCATGGCCAAGCCTTGGCTATGTCATTTTGCATCAGGCTGCATTATGTAATTTTTCAGCCCCAGCTGTGAGAGAGTTTCACACGCAAATGACTGTAATCAGTGGTGTGGTTTCTCTGAGTGACTGAGTGCTCTGAAGTGCAGAATAACAGTGCCCTAAACAATCGTGTTAGTGTCGGATGACCCTTTCTGAGCTGCCTGTTCTGCTTAGAGAGAGAGAAGTGAGAGCTATCAGCCAAGACGTTGTGATTCCAAAACTGTGCAGAGAGGTCTCTTGCTCCTGCTCTAGGCCTCAACACCTACAACTAAATCTTTAATGCTAACCTTTTAAGTGGGAGGAGACTGGGGGGAAAGACATTTCTCTGGTGTCTCTCTCTCTCCCTCCAGAAATCATCCATTCTGCGATGAAACGCTTAAACAAAATAATTGCTGTTATTTAAGTGGGGCCTACAGTTCACGGGGTGGGGGTGGGAGAGGGAGAGGAACGGGAATGGGCTGTGAAATCAGTAGAGGGAGCCAGTGTTAACTAACTTGTAATGAGTGACTCCACAGCAACCCCAAAAGCTGTGTTAATTTCTTATTTCCTCTCCCCATGATCCCTGGGGAGGGATGAGGCAGTCAGAGATTGTCACCAACTTCCATGCTCCCCACTTGTGGTTTGCAAATAGTCCAGCCTGGTGACCTTTCCTTCCCACATCTTTTTTTCTTTTGGCAGGGGAACCCTAAGAGCTTCATTCTCATAATATCCACTACCCCACCTGCCCAAAGAATTCCTGATTCTACCTGTCCCCACCTGTCACTCGTGTCCTATCTGCCATCCCTGAAAACCTTCCGCAAAGCCACATCTACTTGCTCATGGGGATGGAGTCACTTGCATCAGATCCTCACACTACCACCAGGCTTTCCTTGCCCTATATGCATCTTCTAAAATGACCTTCTGTACCACAGTTACCCCCTTGCCCCCAAACTTCCCCCTCCCCAGGCCAGCTCTGTCTCCTGTCTGGTGCA
This sequence comes from Chelonoidis abingdonii, assembly GCF_003597395.2. Classification (NCBI taxonomy): domain Eukaryota; kingdom Metazoa; phylum Chordata; order Testudines; family Testudinidae; genus Chelonoidis; species Chelonoidis abingdonii. Next base: position 112,274,890 of record NC_133772.1, on the reverse strand, counting down.
CCAGATCTCTTTCCCTACACCCACTTCAGGGCTGGCCATGCACTCTACCTGTATCCACAGTTGCCAACTTTCACATGATAAATAAGCACTCCGACTTCCACAATAAGCCAAAAATCAAGCTAATCCTATTTCAAAACAAGCCAATCTCGAAGAACCCCAACACTCTATTTGACTAGATTCCCCCCGGCGTGCAGTCTGGAACGGGTGGGCCCACTGTGCACTGCTGACTCTCTCCCCCCTTGCCCCTGCTTGTCCCCGCTTGCTATAACAACAAGCTACAAGCCAAAAACTACCAAACAAGTCAACTAAGCCAAAACTAAGCCCAATTTTTGCATTTTTTCCCATGGGTTTGGCATATCTGCCTGTATCCTAATGGTTGTGAGCTCCACCAGCCTCCCTCCTCCATGAGCTTTGCTTCCGCGAATGCCCATGCAATGGGCAGAGTGGGGTACTAACAACTTCATGGGCTAGATGCACAGCCACTGCGTGTAAAGGAACTGGAGTTCCACACACACCACTGCCCGTCCAACCCCTCGGTCTGTATAGCCTGGTTCTTGAGTCAAGGCTGCTCACCAGTCTCATTGCTGGAGGCTCAGGGTAATTTGTCTCTATCCTCCCTGCTTTTTGTTAAAATCAGGATGACAGGAGAAGCAGGAGCTCTGATTTCCATGGTAACAGTACTGTGAGCCTGCCAGGGCAGATGGCTGCCTGCAGCAGCACACAGCTCACTGGGTAACCCCTTCCCACTGCCCGGAGCGCAGCGAGGAGTCCCAACGAGAGTGGCACTGGATGAGCATTAGCATGAATAGTGCTGCAGCAGCAGCCAGAGGCCCCTGTGTGCTGCGCCTTCTGCACCCTCAGTGCTTTGGGGCACAGAAGGGCTCTTACTAGATAAGATGGGGTGGAAAGGCGAGAAGCAAGAAAACCTTTTGCCTGCCACATTCAACACTCTGCTCCAAGCTGTCTCTGAATGCGAGAGACATTAAAGGGGAAAGGTTGGCCAGGAGAGCCTGAGGGGAGATAAATGTATTAAAGCCTCTCAGGCTATTTTGGCTCCTCTACGTGCTTGGGGAGGGGGGATTAATTTTCACTCCTCTACTGTCATTTCAAAAGCAGTAGTCCAGGGGCCTGTACACCTAACATCAGGCCCCTGGTGTGACACTCACGCAGCCCCCTCGTCTCCTGCAGCGCTGCGGAAAAACTGCCCTCTCAGCGGTGATGCTGTGGTGCCTGCTCTGCCAGCTGTTGCTGCTCCCCTCTGCTCAATCGCAGGCAGATGAACAGCTGGCGAGTGGAGGAGGTGGCTCTGGCAGAGAAGGAGGTGCAGACTGAGAAGCAAGATAGGGTGGGGAAGGGAGCACACATAAGTGCACCCACACGGGTATGGGAGCAAGGCTGGTTCCAGCCAGCAGAGGGCAGAGGTTGGCGCTCAAGCCTGCTTACATGACCCAGTATTTACATGGAGCCCACTGCAGGCTGCATTACCTAAGGTTTTCCTTTGCATGCAGTTAGGCTGCTGCCTTCAGCCTTTTGCTAACTGCAGCTGCGGCTGCACTGGGTTTCAGGTCGGACCCAGGCTGAATCTGTATGGGTGGCAGATTGAGCAGCAGATCTTCCCTACAGCCCTGCTCTGAAGGGAAATGTGAATGTGCCCAGCTGTCGGATCTGCCACTATTCTATATGCCTTGTTCTGTCTCTCCTCCTCCCCTAGTCTGTCCATTTCCCCACCCCACTCCCCAGGCGTGTCTTTTTCACCATGGCCCCTCTCACCCATCGGCTCCCTCGCCAAAAATGTTTTTACTCCAACCTGGTTCCTCTTTCTCCCAGAATGCCCAGACCTCCTCTCCTGAAGCATGTGGGAAGGGTGTGCACAGAGAGCGCTTCCAGTTTGACATAGTGGTAGAAGATCAGGCAAAGAGAGGAACTTTCCTCCCCTCTGGCTGGAGCAGCACAGTGGATCTGTGGAGCCCATAGCAGGGTACTTCCGCCCCAGGGTTTGGAACCAGCTGGAATGAGTCCATATACTGCACTGGTACCTCTCTGAAGCTGTTGTATTGGTCTCCAGACCCTCAGCTCTCATGAAAAGAAAAGGTCTCTAGCTGCTTTGATTGTGATGAAAACTTCAAAAATGTGACTGGAGGGGCCCCAAAGTGGAGGTGAGTCTGCAGAGAATTTGGAACAATAGCTTTGAGAGGTGGGAACTGCTCCACTCATCTAGGAGCTAGTTGCCCAGTGTTGATAATTTAAATGTCACAATTTAATTCACCACTGTCCTTCCTTGTGTAACAAAAGAGAAGAGAGGGTCACACATTGGCACAATTTGCTTTGGGGGATGGTTCTTTTTGGTGTCATGAGTCTGTGGTAGTTGGGAGATAGTAATACTCCCGCCATGTGCACTGACCCCCCTGAAAACGAGGGGTGGGGCATTCAGTTCCATGGGGCTCCTGGCGCTTAGCACAAGCCCCAGCAGCCCCATGGAGCTGAATGGCAACATGGTCTCATTTTAAACATCTGCACAATCGACTATGAGCAACCTCTTCTGGTGGCTTGCCAACACCAGTCTCTACACCTATTGGCTCTTTACCTGGCCCTATCCCACACTCTGGGAAGTTCAGTATATTACAGGAAGGACCCAACTAATCCAGTTGAAGGCTTTCCTATGGCAATCACATTCCAACCCCTTGCAGCCTGAGTGTGGGAACGGGTGCTGGGTCAGTCCAGGCTGCAGCCCAGCTGGGAGTCCACGAGCAGGATCAGTTTATTTGACATGACAAGTGAATGTGTCACTCAGTGCTGGGCCAGACAAGCTGCCAGGAAGGGGAGCTGTTTTGCTGAGCACCTCATCTCTATTAAAGGGCAGTAAAATAGACCAAGGAGGAGGAGCCCCATCTTCTTGCAGTGAGTATCCTGGAGCACTCACTGCTGTGAGAGGCTGGAGAGCAAATGCAAGCTCTGGATTTAAAAGCGGGCTGGCCTATGTTGATACACTGTAACAGCAACCCTATGTGGACTCCCCCAGAGCCAGTGTCCTTCACATCACCCCTCCCGGCCTTTCCTGCTGCTTAGGTGAGCGTAGCGCAGTGTAAACAGGTGCCATTTACTGCAGGCAAGGACTGGGCAAAGTCATTTTATTCAAGGCACGGTCATAGCAATAAATAACAAGAAAGGTACAGAACTCTGGCACATTCCTATAGTGTGACAGCCAAGGGAAAGTCAGACAAGGAGCCAGAGCTCCTCAAGGACACCATGCCGCTCACAGGCACTTGGCTTCCATACCAGAGAAACAGCAAAAGAGAGAGGCGTTGAGGTTAGTTGATCAGGTGCTGATAGCATCCAACTGGCTCCAACAGGAGAGGCAGCATAAGGAACAATCCACCTCCCCACAGAACTGGGCCAGATCAACCAGTGGCTGGAGACAGCACAGGTGAGGTTAGACAGGGGCACAGTTGGATGGGGGTGATAGTGGCCGACTGGGAGTGAAGCTATGTAGACACCATAGTGTACATGGTGGTGTATGAGGTGGGGAATGGATGGTGGTGTACGTGCAAAGGGACAAATGAGTGTTTGACTGAATGGGTGCTGGAGATAGGGGTTATCATGGGCTATGAGATGCCAACAGTGCGGCAGGCACTGAGCCCAGGAGGGGTTTGTGATATGGCTATGTGCACACAGACAACAGAGGGGTCACCTATCGCACCAGCATCTCTGATTTTTTTGCCATTCCAAGTCCCATTCTTGGGAGCTGCTTTCCCTGGCCTCAGTGCTATTATGACTTTTCACTGCCACTGTCCCATGCTACCTATCAGCACGCTCCTGCTGGCACCCATGGGCATGACTGAAGGCTAGTGTGACAGAGTAGTGGTGCTGGGAGGCTGGAGCCTGGCCCTGAGAAGCTGAGCATTCCCCCCCCCCCGCACTCCTTTCAACCACCCACCACTCTCAAGGGTGCAGCCAGGCTGCCTGGCTTACCAGACCCACCTTGTGCTCGCTGGAGAACATTTCTTAGATGCTGAGCACTAAACGCTCCCCTTCTTGCCTGTGTCCTGTCCCCTGGGGACAGAGCTGTGCCCCTTTCCCCCCACCCCTGCCTTTCTAACCACACTAAGGGGACCAGGCCCACTCGCTTTTGCTTGGATCCTCATTTGTGCACCAGCATCATCCTCACAGGCAGCCCAGCTCTGGGAATGGGGAGTGGTAACTGCCCTGCCCATGGGCCCAGAGCCCAGTTCTTGCAAGAGGGTTGTGGCATCATGGCTGCTTTGAAGGCAGCAGGGGAGCCAACATATTTTTTTTAATTCCCTCACCCTTTGTTTTTAAGTCACAGTTTTATTTGTTGGCTGCAGTGACGGAGGAGACTCTGTAATGTGGTCAGAGGGCAGCTCACATGCCTGCCTCCCTCCCACCTGCCCCCAGCAACTTGGAGCAAGTTGCTGGCAGGGCTGAATTCAGCCTGCAGCTGCACAGCTCAGTGAATGTTTAGCTATGTAGCTACCAGACTTGGCGATCACGTACACTTGGGGGAATTCTGTGCCACTGTGTGCGCGCGCAGAATTCATGTCCCCAACCAATTTTTTTTTTTGCTTCCCTGCAGAAAAATGACTTTTTGATGGGGAAGCAAAGGTAAGCCACAAGTCATTGTACGCACGTACACACACAGCTGCAATGCCGGTTCAGCTGCTAGTCCCAGGTTGGGTCAGACTGACCCCTAGACACCTGCCCTGGCTGCAGGACAAGCTGCACCTCTGCCACCCCCCCCCCCATCCACTTCCAGCCCCCATCACGCCTCAGCCACGGGGTAGGGGGTCACTGTACTTGGGCCTGTGCCCCAGTCTGCCTAACCCCTCTGCATCTGGCCCCAGACACACGCCCCCCCCCGCAAGCCATACCCCTCCCCTGAGCAGCCCATACCTGAACACAGTGCCTCACCCCCTGCATCTGAAGTGTCCCTGCACCCAGACCCCCTGCTGAGACACCCCCTCCATCCAGACCTCCCACCACACCCAAACCACTGAAACCGTGCTGCAAACGCTACAGCAAGAGCGTCACTCAGCTGCCCAATGCGCAGCCGAATTCCATTGCCTATCCATGGACACTGTGTGGAATGACTCCACGCAGCATCATCAGTTTTGGATTAAATGATGATATAACGGACAAACCCACACAGGTTAAGCCCCCCTCCCATCTTGATGACCTGATCGACCTATGTGTCAGAACTGATGACCAACTTGCTGAATAATACCATGCACATGGCACAGCCCCTTGCGCCCAGAGAACGCCCCGGCCTCCCATCCCTCACCTGTGCACCCCACACATGCCACGACCCAGAAAACCACTTTATTTGCAAATTATAGGTTCCATTCTCAGTATCACCCCGAAATCCCCCTTGACTTGCCAATGCCCATCACTGCTGATCTCACCACACACATCCATCAAGTACATCAAGAATTCAGGCACTGATTAGAAGAGAGTAGGCCAGTGTACAAGTGCCACACCAACCAACACCATCAGCTGACCTCTAATCTCAAGGTAGGGGATAAGATTTGGCAAAACCTGAGCTCCATTTGCAAAACTGGACCATAAATACTTGGGGCCATTTGCAATTATTGAACAACTTAACTAGGTAACCTTTTGATTCCAGCTGCCAGAACTCCTTGAGATCTACCCATGTTCCACATCTTCCTCCTGAAACTTTTCATCAAGAATCCCTTCCCACAATGCACTACTCCTTCCCCTCCACCGATAGCCATACAGGGCCAAGAGGAATACATGGGCCAGCAGATTCTGGACTCCCACCAAGTCTAGGGATGACTCTAATATCTGACTGGGAAGCCCAGAGGACTTTTCCTGGGAACCTGTGGAACACATCCAGGCCCTGGACTTCCTATGCACCTTCCACTGGGCCTACCCCATGAAACCTGTCCCAGGGTCTCCTGGGAGGCAACCCTGATGGGAGGAGGGTGCTGTCAGAAACCAGACCAGGTAGGAACAACTGCTGGCCTGCTCCCTGACTAACTGTGCTACTAGGCAACCAACGAGCCCAGCTGCATTGCCTTAGAACTCAGGGGCAATAGCCCCGGACTGGCTGCTCGTTGAGCAGTCCTGCTTATAAGCCTGGCCCCCACAGAAGATCAGCTGCTGCTCAACACACATCATGCCCAGAGCTATGCTTGCCCTTGTTCCAGTCCTTGCTTCAGCCTGCTTGCAGTTCCTGCTCATTTCAGTCCTGCTCCAGCTCTGCTCCAGCCCCTGCTTCCCTCTGGCTTTAACCCCCCGGATCTGCCTCTGGCTCACAACTCTGGTTGATCCTGTGGTTTTGGCATTTGGCTTCTGTCCAGGAATGACAGAAGATCCCTAAAAGTGGGGGAGCCACTGGCATCCAAACCATGGCCCTGCCCCCCTTTCCACTGCCTCCTCCTCCCAAGACCCTTCCCCCTGCTCACTCCTCTCCGCCCCTTCCCTCCCTTCCCTCACCCTTATGGGAGGTAAAAAGTGGGAGCGCCATTGCTCCCTAGTCCCCCCTGTTCCAGTGCCCCTGCTTCTGTCACTCTGGGGCCAATTGCTGGTTCCACTTCTCGCTTATGACTCTGGTTAACTTCCCCTCCTCTCCCAGCTCTGGCATTTGGCTTCTGCCTCTCAACTTGTTTCCTGGATTCCACCCATTCTGGATCCAGTTCCAACCAGTAGGCTGGACTCTTGCTTTCACCACTAGGCATGACTGCCCACATCCTGGTCAGCAGTATGGTGTCTAGAACCTAGTGACTGAGTTCATGTCAAACTGGACATCTCCAATTTGACGTAAAGAAAAAGAATTCAGCGCCCAGATCATATGTGATTGAGACTGACAGTGAAGAGTTCAACAGAAACTGTCAAAGACTACAAATTATTCCTCAGGAAGATCAATCAACACAGCAAAAACTCAACAGATTGTGGATGCAGAACAAGGCAACAATGACTCAAATTCCAGACCAACCTCAGCCAGTCCAACTGATGGACAACCAGATGACCAAGTTGTTACACATTTGGGTCATGTAATTAGAAAACCAGTACAATTCAGAGACTCTGAACTTCAAAGACAGTGTGATAGTTTATACAGTAAAAGCTGTGTTATCTGGCACTTTATCAATCGGAAAGCTCTATTAACCAGCATTTCTGATATCTCCCAATACAAATCTTTAATCTAGTAACTGGGACTAGTATACTGCCCAGGAGGTTATGCAATTGCACATTCTGCACTCTACTTTTAGGCAAAAGACATGTCAGCAAGCTGATATCAGGGATTTATTCAAAAAAGCAGCTTCCAGGGTGTGTCATAGGGTCGTTACAGATTCAACCCAATCTCNCCCCCCCCCCGCCCCAATGTCTGGGCACCACCCACTCTACTGCACCCCTCCTTCCCAAAGAGATGCTGAGCCAGAGGGAAAGGTGGAGAAAGCAAAGGGGGGTGCCTGAGGTCTGCGGCGACTGACCCTGACTCCAGGAGAAGGGAAAACCAGGAGATGGCAGGCAGGCTACTGAGCATGATATGCACTAAGCAATCAGCTCCAGCTGCTGAGAGCTTGAGCACAGGATGGAAGCAGGAGGCCTCCTGGGGTCTCTCCCTCTGTTCAATTCTGGCTTCACCACTGCAGCCTAGACCCCAGTAATATCTGTGTGCATGAGCAGGTGGCCACCACCCCAGCACTGGGGCTTGGGCTCTAGCAGGCCAGAAAAGCCGTTGCTCTTCAGCAGTGTTGGATCTGGGCCAGCGAGCGGCACTGGACTCTCACCAGGGCCTGAGAGCTGGTAGCAAGGTCAGCATGGCAGCTCAGAAAGCTTGGGCCCTACAAGATGGAGTTCCCCCCGCGTTCTCAATACTTGATGTCGGTGTTTCTGTCCAGCTGGTGTTGCCGCTGCGGGTGGCTGCTCAGTGGTAATGGACCTGCTCCTCCAGCACGGGCCCGGTTCTGAATTCACCCTCCACAGTCTCCAGCTCCGTCTCAAAGCTCTGCAGGCCGCCCTCCTCGCTGTTCTCCACCGGCTCCAGCCGGTTACCCATTGTGCCGTAGGACTGGTGAGCTGGGGAGGCAGCTGGCGTCAGGCTCAGCTCCGGCTCCTGCAGCACCGTGGCCACAAACATCTGGGGCACAAAGCAGACAATGGGCCAGAGGTGCGGATCAGGAAGAAACCCCGGTCCCACTCAGAATCCAAGCTGGATGAAAGGAGGGATTTGATTGGCCAGTGAGGTTGGGGCATGTGAGTGTATTACCCTCCATTCACAAGCAGGGCCAGCTCTGGCTTTTTTGCTGCCCCAAGCAAAAAAAAAAATCGAGGCGGCCAGAGTGGCAAAGCAGGAAAAAAAACCTGCGGGGCGGCCGGAGTCAGGGGGCAGGGGGACTCCCTGCACTGAAGACGTGCTCCGGCTAGCGGGGGGGGGAAGGGGAAGGGAGTGGGGGGAGAGAGAGAAGGGGGGCAGCCAGGGCTTCAGCAGGGCACTCGCCACGTGGCCCCGACTGCTGCGCCGCCTGCCGAGAGGGCTCTGTGCCGCTCCAGTCGGCGGGCAGGGAAGGACGCGGGCTGCCCTGCTGGGCTTGCTACAGCCCTGGCACCGGCGCTCCCCTCCTCCGCGCCACCGCCCCCTACAGGGCAGCCAGATTGGCAAACAAAACAAACAAACAAAAGCAGCCGTGCCACCCTAGGATTGGGCGGAACGCCGCCCCGTAGAATCTGCCACCCCAAGCACAAGCTTGCTCGGCTGGTGCCTGGAGCTGGCCCTGTTCACAAGAGCTGCGCAGCAGGAGATGAGTGGCCATGCCGGGGTAGAGGCACATCTGGGTCACTGTGGGAGTCTCAGTGCAGTGCTCCTAGTCTCAGGCATTAGTGGTTCACTGCATCAGAGTGTTTTGACGCCGCATGAAGCTGACTCCCGAAATGAGGCGTCTGGTGCGTGAGGACAGGGGGGTGGATATACTCACATTTGAGTTAGGGGTTGAGGAGATGCTGCTTCTTTCTGTGTCGTTGAAGGCCCCTTCTGACTGCTCGGACATCTGCAGGCAGATGGTGGGAGAATACAAAGCAATGAGGGATCAGATCCCCCAAGCTGTGGGGGCAAACCACAGGAACACACTCTCCTACAGCCATTTGAGACCATGGGGTTGGAGAGGGAGGGATCATGTTTGCAGCCCCTAAGAGCTAGGATTAACTGAACTGATCGCACCCATCAGTGATACCTGCCCAGAGATAGACCCACAGCTCGTTTTACAGTTCACAGAGATGGGCTAGACACCAGCAGCTGGGGGACGCTGGAGCTGTCCCTTGGCTCTGAGCTCTAACAGCCTGGATTACAGGGGGCTGCTTGCCAGGAGACGGGTTTGCTGGGAAGTGCAGTGAGCTCTAACTTGCATCTAGCAGCAGAACAGAGCTCAACGCGCTGGCACCTCTTGCAATGCAGGATCTCCTAGTGCTGCCCCTGGTGTGAGCGCTGACGGGGGAGGAGGGTGGGGCCCAGAGCCTATGATCTGGAGACAAGAAGGGCCACTTTTAGCTGGGCCACTGCAACTGTGGCACAAACACACCCAAAGCTGGTGATGGTGAATGGACAGAGGGGAGATGCTCCATGCAGCACCAGGGGAGTCAGCCCTGTGTCTGCTCCAGACGCAACTAAATCCTCAGGCATCTCTGTGCATATTGACCCCTGAGAGGCAAGACATAGACAAACAGAACAAAGAGACGATGAGTCAGGGCCTGGGACCAAAGTGGCTGCTTCCCTCTCTCACCTGGTAGCTGGAGGGCTTCCTTGGCTGCAGTTTCTTCAGACACAGGCCAAAGAAAGAGAAGAGGATGCAGGATAGAAGAACCACGAAGGTAAAGAGGGTGATGGGACGGATGGGACCTAGAGCAGAGAAAAACAGCCAGCCAGCATGGGAGTCTGTATCAGAATCCACCAGCTTCACTTCCTACCAGCCACAAGAGCTTCTGAGTATCAGCCAAAATCTCTCCCACCTCTGGCTGAGGCCCCCCTAAATACCAGCCAAGATCTCCCCCCATCTGGCTGAGTACCCCCCGACAAGTACCAGCCAAGATCTCCCCCATCTGGCTGAGCCCTCCCCTCACATGGTGAGTACAATCGAGATCTCACCAACATTACCCTTACTCCATTTCTTTTCTCCCTGTCTGCCCCATTCCCCCCCCTCCCTCTTGTTTCTGACGAGAAGGTGATGGTCACTAGCTGGCTGCTTGTCCCCTGGAGAAGTGAGCCCTGATGAAGATAAGGTCTAGGCTGGAGGAGTCTCTGACCTGAGTCCACCTACCTAGACGCAGGACAGAGAAGAAGAGCAGCCAAAACATGCAGAAGATGGGTGCCACCACCACCTGGCTGACGGCCGCCGAGTGGATGCGCTGGTTCAGCTTGGTGGGGATGTACACGTAGTAAATGTTGTAGCGATCGACCATGTGTTTCAGCAGCATGTAGAGCAAACCTGGGCCAGGGGGGTGAAAGAGGGTCAGGACGGTGCCATCATTGGACAAAGGGGGGTGAGGCGAAAGCACCATGGCTTGGAGAGGGGATGAGGGACTGGGTCAAGGAGAACAGTCCCTGGAATTGATGCCAGTGGTGATTGGGGATTTGGCAGCTGATCCTTGCTCACTTCTCTGTACCCGGGCTGGTTCCCCAGTCACTGCATGACAGTGGGGCGGGGGTGGTGGTTCTCAGCAGGAGGCCAATGAGACCAGACAGAACTGCCTTCTAACGATCATCTCACCTCCCAAGGGAGCAAACAGACTCTCCTGGGAACCTGGATGTGGGCGAGGCTGTTTCCAGCCCTGGGGCCAGGCCCAGAGGAGATGGTGAGACAGCTGAAGGCTGGGCTGGAAGCTCACAGGAGCCACTCACCAAAGGGGACGATGATGGGGCAGGTGATGCTGTAGGTCATGACGACAGCAAAGATGCAGCAGGTCCAGGCGTACTCCAGCCCGAACTGGAACTCATAGGCTTGGCTCTGAGGCACAACCAACAGCACAGTTACCCTGCTGCCTGCAGCTTAGTGCTATCGTGTGTGTTACAGCACTAGCTGGAGGCCTCAGGTGAGCTCGGGGCCCCTGGCATTAGGCACTATAGATACACACAGTGGAGACAGGTCTTCTCCCAGGGAGCTCGTACTCCACATGGACAGAGGGAAGACAGAGAAAGGACATATTGTGCCCACACCACAGATGGGGAACTGAGGCACCCAGAGATGACAGGCCTTGTCCAGTTCACCTAGGGAGTCTGTGGCAGAGTCAGAAACTGATCCCAGATCTCCCAGCCCATTGCCTTGCCCCCAGCCCCATGCTTCCCAGCATTTCTTCCAGGGCCTGGCTGCAACTCCCAGTCCTTCATGTTTCCCTTCTTCCTTTAGAAGTCACCCAGCCAACATGGCGCAGCCATCGCCTGCTGACCACGGCAGGGATTCTCCTTCAGCGCCAGGCGCTGCTGCTCTTCACACAGCCAGTGGGGTCGCTACTGAAACACATGATGCACTCCCTTGCTCCGCTGCCTTCCCAGACCTGCACTGATTGCTTCCTCTGCACAGCTTACCCCTGGCAGCCACAGAGAGACTGGAACTAAAGCCAAGCCTCCTGCAGCAGTCTCCAGCCACAAGCCTGTCCCCAGAGACACTGGGACCAGAGCTAGGGGTGTCAACTTTCGAACTGCACAAAACCGAACACCTTAGCCCCACCTCCTTCCCCAAGGGCCTGCTCTCCCGCTCACTACGTTCCCCCTCCCTCGGTGGCTCACTCTCTCCCCCCTCACTCACTTTCGCTGGGTTGGGGCAGGGGGTTGGAGTGGAGGAGGGAGTGACAGCTCTGTCTGGGGGTGCAGGCTCTGGGGTGGGGCCAGAAATGAGGGCTACAGGGTGCAGGAGGGGGATCCAGGCTGGGGCACAGTGTTGGGGTTTGGGAGGGGGTGAGGGCTCTGGTTGGGGGTGTGAGCTCTGGAGTGGAGCCGGAGATGAGGGGTTTGGGTGCAGGAGGGGGCTTCAGGCTGGAGGGGTGGGACAGAGGGTTCAGGGTGTGGGAGGGGGCTCTGGGCTGGGGTAGGAGTGTGAGATACAAGGGGGTGAGGGCTCTGCCTGGGGGCGCAGGCTCTGGGGTGGGGCTAGGGATGAGGGGTTTGGGGTGCAGGAGGAAGCTCCGGGTTTGGAGCGGCTCAGGGCTGGAGCAGGAGGTTGGGGCATGGGCTTACCTCTGGCAGCTCCCTGGCAGCAGCTCAGCAGAGGGACTAAGGCAGGCTGTCTGTCTGTCCTGGCACTGTGCTGCGCCCCGGAAGCAGCCAGCAGGTCCGGCTCCTAGTCAGAGGTGTGGGAGGTGGCTCTGCACTCTGCTCTTGCCCACAAGCACTGCCCCTGCAGCTCCCATTGGCTGCAGTTTCCGGCCAATGGGAGTGTGGAGCTGGTGCTTGGGGCAGGGGCGGTGCATGGAGCCCTGTGACCCGCCCCCACCTAGGAGCTGGGCCTACTGACTGCTTCCAGGGTGCAGTGTGGAGCCAGGGCAGGGAGAGACTAGCCTGTCTTAGTGCCGCAGCACTGCCACATGGACTTTTAACAGCTTGGTTGACCGTGGTGACCGGAACTGCCAGAGTCCCTTTACGACCAGGTGTTCCGGTCGAAAACCAGACACCGGGTCACCCTAACCAGAGTCCCACCTCCTGGAGCAGCCCTAGGCCACGGACCTGTCCCCAGAGGCACTGCGACCAGACCCCACCTCCTGAGCACAAGAAGTTGAGTTTCTGGCCAGGACAGTGGAGACAGGATCTGGTAGGTCTGAGTTCCCAGGCAGGGTGTGGCAGATGGGCAATGTGTGGGTGCGGGTGTGCAGGGAGCGGAGCCACACACCCGTTTGATGTGGAGCCGCTCTGGCTCAGATTTGGCGAAGCAGAGGCGGGTTGCATAGACGATGAGGCTGGGGATGCGCAGCAGCTCCATGGCTGTCCCAATCAGGCTGGACGTGATGACGTAGTTGACAAAAAAAGCGCCGTTATCAGGGAGGAAAACGCACCTGCCCCCGGAAACAACAAGGAGGGAAGAGAATGAGATGTGCCCCAAGCAGATGGCCAGAGATGAGCTGTGCCAGGCTGGTGGCTGCAGGACTCATGCCCGAATCACTCCAAGCAGCTGCCCAGCAGCACAGGGGGTGACAGCTGCAGGGTTGCTGGGTCCACGAGCTTGCAGCCCCTTCTGCTCAGGGGATCACTCAGAAATGGGGGTTAAAACTTGAGGCATCCCAAAACTCTACAACCAAAAACCACCAACAGTGCAAAATGCAATTTCTCGGCCCCTGTACACACCCAGCTGTGCATGCAGCTCCCCTTAATCTACACGTGTACACACATCCCCACACATGTTCAGCACCCGCCAGTACTCACTGGAACTTGATATTTGCCTCATCCAAGAAGTGAATGTCAAAGAGCCAGTGGAAGAAAAGATCTAAACTGGATGAGAGAAGGGAGAGCAGAAGCTGGTTAGACGTGTGTTATACAGACAAGAGAGAATATTATGGGCAAACAGGCAAGAGTCTTTCGCTCTCTTTCACACACATATGCAGAGTAGGAAAAGGTCTTGCAGCACACCTTCCCCCCACCCATCTCTGGACTTCCTTTTGGCACAGGGCCTGACCTCGGTGTGGAAAGTGCCCAGCCTGTTTTGTTTTGGCATTGTGTGAATAAAAACAATCATGGTAATAATCAAGGCTGGTCTGGGAAAGAACAGCTGGGCCACATGGTGCAAATGCTGGAAAACACTGTTCTGTCAAAGGTGGCAATTACTGAAGGATCTGGTTACAAGAGCTGGAACGCTCCACAGAAAGGGTTCAACCTACAATGGAGCCGTGTCAAAATCTTACTGGAGTGGCTGCTGCTCCCGCAGAGCGCTCTTGGCTTGATGCTTTGGTCCCTTTGCACATCTCCAGCTGCGCAAAGGGCCACTAGCTGCTTGGCAATAGCCCCAGCACAGCCAGAATCCCTAGGTGGCATAAAGCTGTTGGCATCAGCGATATGACTGAAGGCTCGCTATGCTCCGACCAGTCCCAGCTGATAGAACAACCCCGTGGTGCCACAGGCAGCTGAGGGCAAGTTAGGTCAGCCCCGTTGCTTCTCCAAGTTGTGCTGGGAACCAAAGTGGATCCCAGCCGGCTTCAGAATAAGGACACCCCAAAGGTGATTAAAACCACCTTTGCCCCCACCCTGGGATCCTGAATTGATCACAGCTTGGCTGAACCTGAGAACAAGGCTACATTCACACCTGGCTAAGTAGTTCCTTTGCAGATCAGCTGAACAAGAGAGGGGTTAATACTCAGGGTCACTTGAGCTAGCTCATACTCAGGAAGGAGAGGCTGTGCAGCTGGGGGTCGTTGGGCTGAGGGGTCACCAGGGGAGAGTTTGGGGACAGGACGGTCCCAGGAACAAACAATGCATGTGCTGGGAGGGGAGGAGCAAGTGCTTTCTGGCTAAAGGGCTGGACAGTTGAGCCTCAGCAGGAGTCTCTGCAAGTGCAATAGCCTGTGAGTAGTACAAACTATCAATACATTAGACCAGGAGATTCCCCAGAGGGAGCTGGTCAGTTCTCTCTCAAAGACAAAGTGGGCTACTCCACAGCCCCTAAAAGCTATCGATTGGTGTTGGCCAAGGAGCAACACCACAGAGAATGATAAGTAACCAGCTATTGAGCTATAAGAGACATTTCCTCTTTAAAGAATTACTGCTCTAGGGGCTGCTGTGCTGCAGCAGTCTTTTGGAGGAGATGTAACACGGATGCCCTCTGGAATACACATGATTATTAAAGACACGACAGCACATTGCCCAAGAGTCAGGGAGTTAATCTTGGCATCCTGGTCAGTTGGGCCATGGGCAATTACATGCTGCTTCTCTAATTTCCTATTACGTTTCAAATGGATACACTTCACTTTCTGCCATAACTGGTGTGCAGAAGTGCTGAGTGCTAAGAGCTGCTGTGTTCCACTGCATTTCAGTGGTGGTGATGTGATCCCTGCACACACAGTCTCTGCAAATGCTTTGGGGTTGATCCCTCAGGATGAAGAGCTCCAGGCACATGTATATAACTCCCAGTCTGCAAGTGAATGAGGAGGGCTGTGCACATGGGTTGTACCTGGTCAGCCCCAGCGAGGGCAGGATGATCACCATGAACACCAGAAAGAAGTAACACTTGTGCATTGTGACCTGATTTTCATTCGACCTACAGAAAAAGGAAAAGATATTTATACATTTTGGAGACAGAAGAGGAGCTGGAGAGAGATGCTTGGGGCTTGGGTCCAGTTCTGCACAGGGAATCAGACTGTCCTCAAGGGGACACTGCTCTGTTGGAACAGAGCACTAACTGGGGAAGGTGGGGATTCTTTCCCTAAACTATGCAGAGGCCACAATGGGGGAACAGGCTGTGGTGAAGCCATCTGGGGAGCCCCGCACCCTCCAAATCTCTCTTTAATTCTCACCACTTCCCATGACAGGATTTGCAGCTGGAAATCTGACTGTAGCTCAGAAGCTGCAATGGCCAGTTTTACCATGAGTCATGTTTGAATCACCAGCTCGACATTCAGTGCTGGAGACTGGAGGCACACATTTTGTGCCCAGGGGGAGAAGTGTGGCACTTGCAGGGGATGCCAATGGAAGGAGCATGGCTGGGGGACACTGGGTGGCTTGGGCCACCTGCAGGGGGTGCTGCTGAGTGGGAGCAGAGAGGGAACACAGCTGGACAACCACAGCTGGATTGCTGGTTGAGGCCATGGGGAGGCATTAGTGCAGCCTGGGAGCAGGTTTAAAGCGAGAGGCATAGATAAAGGGAGAAGAGAGGGGACTACAGGAAGTTTATCAGGTGGGGCAGCTTTGACCCCCACCTCCGGTACCAGGGTATTTTTTAAAAGGTGGGCGCCTGTACCTCCATCCCCACCGGCATGGGAACGACTGCGCTGGGAGCAATTCAGCCTGACTTGTCCTGGAGATTCAGTGCTGGCTTGGAACGTAGCCGAGAGCACTGGAGCGGACTGAAGCATGTGTCTGTGCAGCTGCCAGGTGACCGCTGCCCAACGGAGGCGGGAACAAACAGCACAGCACCTCGCACAGTAACCTGGCTAGTGCAGACAAGGGCAGACGCAGCGATCTCTCAGGGCACAGAACTGTCTCCTCAGGAGGGACTGGCAGACTCTTCAGTCCAGACTGGACAATAGCCCGCAGAACAGACTGTAGGGACCAATCCTACCCTGACCCCTGCAGATGGACTAAATGGTACCTACTAGGGTTTTCATTCAAATCCAGATCCCGAGTGACTCCGAGGGGGCAAGCGGGCCCCAGGGTGAAAGGTCAGAGTGTAAAGGCCGTGAGTTACCTGGTCCAGTGTGACTCAAAGAAGGCGGAATAGTACACGACGAATGGCAGGAACACAGAGAAGGCCCAGAGCAGCAGCGTGGGGAAGAACTGGGTGAGGACGGGATTCTGGGGAGGGGAGAGACCGGAGACAAGCTCAAGACCCTGCCTGGCCAGTGGCAGGGCCCTTGGGACGCTTGCTGCACCGCTGCAGGGGCGGTGAGGCTGAGGACAGAAGGCTTTACTGGGACAGAGCAAGCCCCCAGCTACAGCTCACAGGTTACTGCGGAGGAAGGGGCTGGATTCATGGCAGCTCTGGAGCAGCCCAGCACTTGGTGCAGTCTGTAATGGTCCCACCCCACCTCCTTTGCTTCAGCACACTCACAAAGCTGCCCTGCCCCATTGGCTCCCTATGAGTGAGGTTGTGTGTGCCCCACCCAGGATATGGGGTCACTGCCTGGGGTGGGGGGGGACACACACACAACCTCACAGAGAGACAAGACCCAAGGATGCCTCCATCAGGGACATGTGGCTGCCCACCACGTGGGCTCTCCCTTTCTCCCTGCCAAGAAGACACCCATCCCACTCGTGGAGAGTGCAGAGGAGAGGCATGGCCTGCCCTCCTTGGGGGGCACAGAGACAGCCCACACCCTCCCCTCCTCAGGCAAGCTCGGAGATGGGTAATCCCCTAGGTGGGTCCCTGAGTCCAGAAGGCAGAGCCCCGCAGGAATCGGCTACCTTGAGGCTCTCCACCGGCCGCGTCACGTTGAACATGTCTATGGTGTTGACGATGATGGCAGGTGTGGTGAGGAAGAAGAGGAGGATGAAGAGGCAGAAATTGAGGAGGACAAATCGCACCCACCATGACGTGCCACGGACAGATAAATTCTCCCTACAAGAGAACAGAGTATCCAGCAGGTGGAGCACAGGGAAAGACACAGCAGTGCCGGTGGCTGGAGTATCCCTCCTGGTTCCCGGCTGGGAAGGGGCTCTCCCCACTTCAGCAGCCTGTCCCACTGGCTCCCATGCTCACTCTGCCCTATACCTTCTCCCCCACATAGACCCCATCCTTTCTGATTATTCCAGGGCTTCTGCTTCTGGGTTTCCTGCTATTAGTCCCCATCCCACCCCATCTCACCACAACTGTCCCCTGCACTGTCCCACCTGAAACTGGGGGCATCACCAGGGTCTAGGAGAACCAGCACAATGGAATTTCTGTGCCCCCTGCAATGGGCTCTGGATTCACCAATGCCAGAGAAAGCCCAGGAGACTTCACTTTCCCCTCCCTTGCCTGGCCTAGCTGAGACTTGCAACCTCGCTGCATTGGTGTCACTGCTCAGGCCCCGCAGAGGCAGATTCTCAGCCCTTAACATTCCCAACTGTCTGGGAGAATTAAAGCTTTGGATCCACCTTGTGCCCCCTCCATCCAGTTGTGTTGGGATTTACCAGATGATGTCACTTGGGGCTGGGGCATAGCGAACGCCCCAGCTGTGGGACTTTACCACCGTGGTCACGGAGGATTGCTGTGGGTGCCTGCGGCAATGGATGCGGCTATAATCCTTCAAAATCCTACAGGAGAGAGGAGGAAGAGGAGACCTTGGCTTACAGGACAGATTCCTGCTATATGAGAAGAGGTGGGGGGCGGGTGGGAGGGGGAAGGGGTTCAGGATCTCTGCCACCCTACACATTCTTCCCACAATCACAGGCTATGGCCCTCTGCCATACTCAGAGGTCATTTCTTCTGCTGATATGATGGGCAAAGTCCAGCTGAGACTAAACAACCATTTGGGTTTAGCTTACTGAAAATCAGAGTCCACGCGAAACCATGGAAATACTCAGAGCGTCACTTGACAGCCTCAAAGCACCAGGGCCACTGACAATCCCACCCCAGAGCTGGGATGGGCACCCCGCTGTCTCTGAAGCAGGAACGGACTAACCATTCCTGGTCCCAAACCCAGCAGGGGAAAGTGCTAGAGAAGCCGAAGCTGCTTGTTATTTTTAAATTTGCACCCCAGAGCTGTGTGAATTTCAGGTTCATTTCCCATGGGGAGGGGGTAATGTGTAGGCTGCCCAGAGGGCCGTTCTAGCTAGCAGGACCTCAGCCCTGCTCTCGCTAAGGTCTGCACTCACACTGCTGTCATCCTATCATCCTGGAAAGTGACAAAGGCCATGTCAAGACGCTTGAGTGAGATGCGGTTGCGCTCAGCATTGAACTCATCGGTCAGTTTCTCCTCCAGCTCCCCATAGTACTGCTCAGCATCCACCTGCAGGGGAGTGGAAAGATCACTTTAAAAGGAGCTCTCCTCCCAGAGAGATGGGGACTGACATTCCAGCAGATCACTGGGGATGAAATCTGGGGGCTGCCACATCAACACCTGGACTGGCTGTTGGGAGGCAGTCATTCAGCAAGTTACAAGTGGGAATGAGAGGAGCTGGTTTTGTACGTGCAGGCTCCTTCCTCACCCATGTGAGGGAAATAAGGATTCCAGGAGGGCGATGAGGCCTTTGGTCCAGGCGAGGACAGAAGATGTATTGATGCAGGATTTAAGGAGGCAGTGTTTGGGAACAATGCTAAAGAAGCTGAAACTCCCACCACCACGAGTATGTTTAACTCCAGCACCACCCCTCACTGGGATAATGGACATTGACAGAGGGCATCTGGCCCCCACCGTGCCCATCTTCACGCTAAGAAACAGCAGCAGAACCAGGGGGCATTGAGTCATAAGATCACTACGCCCTCCTCCTTCAGATCGCTCCTCTGGACTCATCTTAGCTGTGGTGCCTACGAGACATCAGCCAGTGAATGATGCAAGGGGCACACAGGGAAAGCTGGCCCTTACACTGTGTAGCTGTCAGGAAAGAACCTGCAAATGCACTTATGGATTTTAAACCTAACTCTATTCGGTTGTATCCCTCTCCCAACACCCTTCAGGTGTTCCCTGTCTTCTTAGGCCCCCATCCTGAATGGAGCTGCTCTGTGTGGGAGGGATCTATGCTGGTGCACACAGGGGTCTGCCAGTGAGAAGCAATTTGCAGGATCGAGGCCTTTGAGTGTCAGAGCCTATGTTTTTCTGTGGGCACATACAGCACCTAGCACAACAGGACCCAGATACTCAGGGGCGGCTCCAGGCCCCAGCACGCCAAGTGCGTGCTTGAGGCGGCAAGCTGCGGGGGGCGCTCTGCCAGCATCACAAGGGCAGCAGGCAGGGTGCCTTCGGCGGCTTGCCTGTGGAGGGTCCACTGGTCCTGCGGCTTCAGTGGGCCTCCTGTGTGGGGTGGCAAAAACCCTAGAGCCACCCCTGCTGATACTGATTGTGGCCTTTGCGTACTGCTGGAAGAAATATTAAGTAGTGTTCAACAGCTGACAAATGCTAACCCAGGATGCACAACTGCAGCGAGTTAACTGTGGCGGGAAGGTGCCCAGGGATGGGTGTGAAAGTGAGAGTGACTGTACGTCATTCCAGTCTCTCCAGGCAGACACGCTGCTTGTAAAAGAACAACACTAAGGTCTGTGTCAAGGACACAGCTGTCTGGGTTGGAACAACAGCTGCAAGTGATGGTTTGTGCCTCTAGAGGGCAGTAGCAGGTGAGTGTTTCGTACATACACAGTTCAGGTTCCAGTGAGCCAGCTTGGGTGCCTGATTCTGTGGGTTGTTTTTAGGGTGACCAGATGAGATGAAGAAAATATTGGGACATATGGGGTGAGGGGTGTCCACCGGCAGAGAAAAAAAAAAGCCGAGTGCTGCTGGTGGAGCAACAACAAAAGCCGAGTGCTGCCGGCGGAGTGAAATATCGGGACAAACCACTCAAATATCGGGACGGTCCTGATTTTATCGGGACGTCTGGTCACCCTAGTTGTTTGTTGATCAATGGAAACCTTTCTCTGGCCCTGAGGGTTCCCCTGGCCCATCTCATTCTCCTGAGCCTCCCTCCCCCAGTATGCATGGTGGGAAGAAGACTGGAGAGCAGCATCGTTTAGTGGCTGTCACAGAAGCAGAGCTGTGTGGGGAGGGGAAGCTACAAGATAATCTCCGATCAGGGGCTTGCTGGAGGCGAGTGTTATCCAGCCCCATCCCCCACAACTCTGATCTTTTACCTGTTCAAAGCTGCAGCTGCGGCAGCAGAAGATGCGGGCGCAGGGATGAGTTTTGATCATGATTTTCCCCTCTTTCTGTGCCTTGGTGGTGAAGTAAAGTCGTCCCTTCATTGCCTTGCGCCTGCCAGGAATAGGATCACATAAGACACTTCATGAGGCCTCCCAGAAAAGAGAGCTCCCTTAATTTGTTGGAAAGGAGCCTTTTTTCCATATACACCCAGATGCACCCTGTGTCTTCCAAACATGCCCCCTACAGCACACCAGGCCAGGAATACCCCAGATGTACCAACGTGGACAGGGACAGAGGGGGAAGCCTGATATGCTCATCCTGCTGGGCACACTCCTCCTGGCATGCGAGCCTGGTGCCATGCTAACACTAGGAGGGGACAGTGCTCATTAGCACTAGAGAGACCTCAGGTACCCCAGGCACAGCCTGCCAGATAGGCAAGGCCACCAGGAACCTCAAATAAAGAAGTCTCAAATGCCAAGGGAGGCCAAGGTGTAAGATTTCCCCTGGGACTCCTGAGGCCATGTAGACAATATGGATGTGCTCCCCCAGCATACAGGACTGTTCTTTTACAGAGTAAAGTAGATCCAGGCAGGATGATGGCTCTGGAGAGCCTGCACAGGCAGTGTGCATGCAGACTCTTGAGCCCATCAATGGGTGATATGCAGGCACCATGAGATAGCTCCATGGGACTCCTAAGGAGTTCAAGGCACAAAGGCCCTAGTGCAGACTCACCTCTCTCTATCCAGCTTCATCAGCTTGCGAACATCAAAGCAGAACTGGACGTTGGTGACAGTACAGCTGGGATAGGCCTCGCTGCGGGGCACATACACCAACAGACATGTGAGACCCTCCCTCCCAGGAGACTGAAGAGACTCAAACCACTTGCTTCTCCCAGCCCCGCTGACTCCTCATCTCCTACTCCGCAAGGAAGGGAGAGCTGAGATTGCTGAGGGGGACAGCCTCCTGGCCCCAGACCACTTACCAACCCCCAGGAAGTGAGTCTTCCTGGGCAATGTTGGATGAGAAGAGGGAGGATGGCTGCATTTTCTGTACCTGTCTTTGCCATGGCAGCCAGCAGGGGGCAGAACCACTTTCTTCATTACCTGAGACCTTTGGCTGCTGGCAACATCACCTGCTTTCCACACTGATGTTCCTCTAATGTTTTCACCCCTCACCCAGACACCCAGACCATGGGCATCCCGACCTGTCTCCCTTCAGTGAGTCCTCAAGAATCAGCAGAACCAGGGGCAGAGAAGCTCACAGAGATGGGCACAGATCAAGCAGCTACCTGTGGTTCTACTCACTGAAAATGCTTGATGACAAGGGAGGAGTCTGTGATTTCCTTGGGAATCCGGGTCACCATCAGTGTCCGGGCAACCTGGGAGAGGAGAAGAGGAGCTGAGACAGAGGGATCGGGGAGCAGAACCATGTTTTGTCTTGCATTCACAACACTCCCGCCTCTGCAGCACCTCATATTCTCCCTGGAAGGAAGGTCAGTATCATTTCTTCCATTGCACAGATGGAGAAAACTGATGCACAGAGACTTGTACAAGATCATTCTGTGAGTTGGTGGCAAAGCTGGGATGGAATCCAGGAGTCCTGAATCCCAGTCCCCAGCCAGTTCACTACAATCCCTCCAAGAGGTGGGAACAGAACCAGGAGTCCTGACTTCTAGTTCCAGGCTCTAATTATTCAACCACACCCTCCCAGTGCTGGGAATAGCCTCTGACTCCTAGGCCCCCTGCTGTAACCACTAGACACTACCACCTCTTACACTACTTGGACATGGGTTGAGCTCAGTCCCTCAACAGCAACACACACAAGTTTAAACTTGATGGGGGCACAAAATGGTGCATAATCTGAGGGTTTCTTTCATTTTAAGGAGAATGGGAGAAATCCACCTTCTTTTTCCCAGTTAACCCAACTCCAGGCCATTTGTGAAGATCTAGTGTATTCTAACTGTGGTTCCTTCAAAAGCACAGATGGCAAAAGACAAGCAAAGTTGTGCAGGGTCTCCCTTTGGGTTGGGAGGGGCAGAAGAGCACTGGGGCAGCTTACCTTCTCATCCTCCTTGTATTCGAGCTGGACAGAGTGATGAGCCATACAGAAGATGGTGATAATGAAATAGATGAGAGCGAAGATACTGTGCAGCCACAGGAGACGGTCTCTGTGCAAGAAAAAAGGAACAGATCTGCAACCTAACAAAGCAGCACCCCTATTGGAGATCAGTTAAACCCACTGCAGTCCCATCCTCCACTCCACCTGGTTTGCTCATCACGGTGAAACCAAAAGCACATAGCATCCATGCTCATAGCTACTGCAGTCTCTGCCTCTTCCAGCACAAGGTGCTGTAAGGAATGGATGCAGGAAGGTGAGCTGCTGGCAGTTCAGTTATTGCAGTCCTAGTTTCTGCCAGTAGGGAGCACCAGACAGAAAGCTGCAGGAGCACTAGCTGAGCTACTGGAGGAATGAGGCAGGAGAACTTGTAAACTCAAGCTGCTCCAGACCAAACCCATCCCAGCAGGAGGTGCTGTACTGAATGGTGTAGGAGTGCTGGTTGGGGAGGTACTAGCTCCAAGCTACGGCAGTTCCAGCAGGAGGTGCTATCGTGCATGGTGTAGGAGTGCTGGCTACCATCTCTTCTTGTACAACTGTCCACATCTGGCCATTAGGTGCTCACACGTCTTTGCAGTGCACGAGTCATGCAGATCTTTATGAACCATGTAAAAGAAAACCCTGTCCCTGGTCCCAGGGGCCAGGCCCCACATTGCTGATGGCCTAACCCTGTGCCCCTAGCAGCCATCTCCACAAGCGGCAGAGAGTGCAGCTGTAAGGTGTGGGGGGAACGTACTGTGTTGGGACGTTGGTGATGGTCGTCCGGCCAAAATGAGCTGGACTGCTTCCTGGAAGAGAAGAGGGGAAGCATGGAGGTTATGGGAGTGCCGCGCATCTTAAGAGGTTCAGGCCCAGAATACAAACAGCTTCTCTATGACAGATGCCTGGGTCCCCTCCTGGCTCCTTCCTTTCTGCTGCTTCCCCAGTTTCTCCTGGCCTCCTCCTGCAAGCCCCAAAGCTTCTCTGGTCTCCCCCATTTCCTATACCCCATAGCTGGCCACCAACCCACACCCCATGGGGCCAATCTCCTAGGTATGACCCCCTGCACTGAACCAATCATCTGGGCACCACACCTTATTCAGAATCCCACCTTCCCAGCTAACTGACAGCATCATCAGTCCCCAATCCCGCTTGGTGTACGATGCCCACCCACGTGCTGTGCGGATCTGTGCTCTGCCACTGGGATCACGGAGTGGGCTTGGAGGATTACCTACCCAAGAGATCCCCAGAGAAGTTGACAGGCAGGATGACAGCCACAGAGAGCACACAGACGATCATGACCAGCACCAGAATGTGGCGCTGGAAAGAGAGGTAGGTGGTGGCATCGATCCCACACTTGCTCTGGAGCTCCTCATCCCTTACCGACACAGAGGCAGATGGTGTGTTAGTGTAGGTGATGTGAGATCACCCATCCCCGCTCAGGGGGCATGCCCCCCACAACCCCCCGCCACTCTCCAGTGGAAAGCACCAGCCCCAAATACTGTAGGGCTTAAACTCAGGCCATCCCTCCAGAGAGCACATACAAGATTCAGGAGGAGAGTGCTCTGAGTCTCTCCCTGGAGGATGGCATTTTGACACCTGTGGAATGGGACATCTGGGATGTCTAGAGGGTTGCAGACTGGTCCCCAAGGCAAGGGCTGGGAGGGAGCCGCATCATTTGGGACATTTAACCAGGGCTTGGACAAAGCCCTGGAACGTACACTGAACGGAACAATCCTGCACTAGCCCCTGGAGGAGCCTAACCAGACGTCTCCATCTCAAACTCCAACACAATAGGTTGTCCCTGACATTCCATGGACCAGATCCCTCAATGAACACAAGAAGGGATGGTGATCTCCTAGCATTTGGAGAGTCCAGCCAGTGAAACACCAACAAATCTGGACACTTTCCTTAACTAGCCAACTCTGCTAAATGGGAGGTGGAAATCCCCTGGGCCTGGTCTCTCTTAGGGGAGTTCCAGCCCTTTCTGATCCCCACTGGCCCTGAGAACAGACTTTTTGGGCAGTGCTTCACTCTTCTGGGCCTGATCAGAACCAAGGGCACCACAAAAATGAGGGTGGGAGGGGAGAAGTCTGTCAAACTTTTTCTGAACTTCAGGTATATTGTGGGCCTCCTGAATGCCCCTCAAGGTGGGAGGGGAGCACTCACCAGAACCAGGGCAGAGGGGAGATAGGACAGCACACAAGGGACAGCAGGATGTAATGAACAAAAAGCCCATGTTCCCCTCCCCTTCCAGGGGACGTGCTTTCTGATCAAGGGATGCCATGCAGATACAGCAGCACCAGGATATTCACTGGTGATGGGTGGTACCCAGGTGGTGTCTTGGAAACATGGAAAGGCAGAAAGAGGCCAGGTAGCTGCCATCCAATGCAGACAGGAAAGGACATGTACTTACTTCATTTGGTAGATGGAAATGAGCCAGGAGCAGAATCCCTGGAAGGGAAGATAAACAGGATCAGCTGGTTGAGAGCAAACCAAGGTATCAGAATGGAGTGAGGTCTCAGAGTGCTTCACATTGTGGGGAACCAGGGACCAGCCGTGCCATGATTGTGGCCAAGGAGGCCAGTTGGGGGCTGGCTGCATGGCAACTATTGCTAAAGTAACAGAGCTCCTGCTCTGCATTCAGTGACCAGCTCTGACAGCACAACTAGTGTCAATGAGGACAGAACACGGAGGTGATCACCTCTGTTTTTCTGAAAAAAAACAGAGGTGATCACAGGACCTTTAGTGTTCAGGTAGCAGCCAGCAGAGGGACTGGAGAAGACATTCAAGGAGAGCAGAGAGGAGCCGACAAATAAATGCACCAGGCCACATTCCTTCTGGGGGAAATCCATGGGCATGAACCTGGCTAGCACTGCCTAGAATAAAGATGACTCTGGGGGGACATGATCACAGCCTACAGAAGCTGTAAGGGGGACAGTACAAGTGAATGAAAGGAATTAACAACGCTCTCAGGAGATGGCAGGACAAGGAGGTTATGGCCCTGAAGTGATGGAAGGAAAAGTCTAAGCTGGAGATTAGGGAATTTGTCTTCACAGCAAGAGCAGCCAGGGCAGAGGCTAGGAGGGGGAAGTCCCATCACTGCAGAGATCCAAGAGTGGGTTTGAGAAGTATTGTAGGTGGGGATGACAAGGGCTTGAATCCTGCAGAATCCAAGGACAGACTCAAGCAGCTTTCCTTGGCACCAGCTGGCATGGCAGACCTCAGCTCCAGGGCTCCTCTGAAGGACAGATCCTTCGACAGCAGAGCAGTCCCCTTTTCAGCACTGCACAAAGGCATTAGCCCTGGAGAGGAGCTTACCTCCCTGGGACAATTCTCCCTCCACAGGATACAGGCCACTCCCATGGCCTTTCATTTGACTTGACCCCATGGAGGAAAGAGTCCTTCACACAGTGATTCCTGCAATGTACATGTCCCACCTCTCCCCAGTGACAAGTGAACAGGGTCACAAGTCAGAGGGAAATTGCCAGAAACAGGAGAATTCCTGGTAAATGGACAAGACCTGCTGTGGAGAAGAAGAGGCAGCTCCAGGAATGTCACCAGAGCCATGGCCAAAGCCACTTCAGGGGTTCATCTTTTTGTTAGCCATTGCTTAAATCTTTCTATACGACAAACATGCTCAGAGAGCAAGAGCAGGGCAATGGAGAGATGGAAGAGAGGGAATGAGAAAGAAAGACAGGTTGCATCTACCCTGGGAAATTTAGGAAAATCTTCCATGGAGGGAGTGTGACGGTGCACCCCATAAGGCTTCATGGAAATATGCTTATTAATGTATGTATATGACATAACTGGAATGTGTTTTGTGCTACATATGCCATGTAACATATCTCTGTAAAGGTTATGATCTACTGAATCTATTCATCCTATTTGTATGCATGTGTCATTGTTGTATTCAAAGTTATGAATACTGGCTGTGTATTTGCTTGATTTCTAAGTAACCTTAGTAAAGCATTTGGTCAGCTTCTCGAGAAAGGAATGTGCAAATTACGTGCCCAGTCAAGAAACACTTAAAGGACAATGTATCTTGGAAAGCTCCAATCCACATAAGAAGTCTACCTGAGGATGGTCAGGGTAGCATGTAAACAATGGCTCCTGCCTGTAAGAACTGAGTCAAGCATGGACATGTGACTTCCCCGTGTGACTCCAAAACTCCATCTTGGAGCTGGATTTTGCATAGGAGAGAGGAGGGGGTCTCCACTCACAAGAGAAAGTCTGCTTAAACCCCTGGGAGGCCCCTCCATTTTGTCTTCAGCTAGCTAAAGAGATATCCTCTCTACCCCCAAGGATACCTGAAAGAAACTGGAACAAAGGACAGTAACTACAGGGGGTGTGAGTGATTGCTGGACCCAGACTAGAAGGAGACTACTCTGTAAAAGGAAGCTTATTGGAATTTCTGTAAGGGTGAGGTTTTTATCTGTACTCAGTTTTCTTACTGGATTAGACTCAGACTTGAGTGTTTTATTTTATTTTACTTGGTAATGCACTTCATTCTGTCTGTTACTACTTGGAACTACTTAAATCCTACTTTCTGTATTTAATAAAATCACTTTTTACTTATTAATGAACCCAGAGTATGTATTAATATCTGGGGGGCAAACAGCTGTGCATATCTCTCTATCAGTGTTATAGAGGGTGAACAATTTATGAGTTTACCCTGTATAAGCTTTACACAGGGTAAAACGGATTTATTTGTGGTTTAGACCCCATTGAGAATTGGGCATCTGAGTGTTAAAGACAGGAACACTTCTGTGAGCTGCTTTCAGTTAAGTCTGCAGCTTTGGGGCACATGGTTCAGACTCTGGATCTGTGTTGGAGCAGACTGGCATGCCTGGCTCAACAAGACAGGGTGCTGGAGTCTCAAGCTGGCAGGGAAAGCAGGGGCAGAAGTATCTTGGCACATCAGTTGGCAGCCCCCAGGGGGTTTCTGTGATCCAACCCATCACAGGGAGTACTGATACAGACAGCACTCAGGAGTTGCTACCACCATGTTATCTAACCCTGTTGGGAATGGATCTAGAAAACACAATGGCAAAAAGCACCAGTGTGCTGTCAACTCTAGCACTCCCACTTCTGGCACCAACAACAGCTCCCCTGGTGCTAGAGCAATGCGGTGGGAAGGGGGGAAAGGATTTTCCAAGCATCGACACTCACTATAAGAGCATTAGAAAATTGCTGCTTCCCAGGAAAAGAAAGAGCAGCTCCTGGCTCCACCATTGGTTCATATTAAACAGGAAACTTCAGACTGGTGACCTAATCTAATTTTAAACCTGGGCTCCCTGTAATAGAGAGAGCTCCTCTTTGCACAGGATGGAGCTAATTTCCCTCCTACATCCCACTGAGACTCACCACATCTTTGTTATCGACATCCGGCGGGCTGGTCTCCGACGGTGATTTCTCCTTCTCACTCTGCTCCCCGTAGAACAGCGACGTCAAGCTTCCAGGCAGAGGGAGGAAGAGAGAGAGGGAAAGAAAGGGGGCACAGGATGGAGAGAAGGGGAGAGAAAGAAGAGAGGGAATGAGAGAGAAGCACAAGAGAGGGAGCAAGAAGGATGGGGCAAAACCCCAAGATTCTGATCAGACCCACTTCAAAGTGACATTTTCCCCCACAGCAAGCGACCCCTTTCTGAGAAATCAGCCAAGCCAGGACAGCATTTGTGCATTTCTAGCCCAGCAGCTGGAAGGGATTTTTCTGCTCAATAGCTGCATGGAGTCAGCTCTCTCATCAGACAGTTTAAGGTGGTGAATCAGCAGGTAGTAAAAGGTTTCTATACATGCAGCAACTGCACCCCAAGAACCTGCCACCCCCAACAGTTCCCCCCAGGAAATAACTGCACCTCCCCAGTGAATGGCACAGATTCAGATTCATGGGAACGGTGGTTACACACACACAGTCATCGTCTAGGACAAATTGAACTGTATTGATGCCCACTGCATACAGGAGAAATGAGACACCAAGTCAGTCAGTAATGATAATATCATAATGAATTGGTGTATGTGTGTCTGTCTATGCATGCAGTCGCTGTCCTCTGCACAGCAGAATCAGACCTGTTTCACTGTGGGTCACAGTCCCTATAGTGCTGGCAGCTAATGGAGTGTCACCTTTAGCTGAAGTGCTAGGGCTCTATGCTTTCGGAGTGGGAGCATCCCAGTTTTCTCCTTGCTCATGCTGTTAAGTTCTGAATGGCCATGGATTTGTTACAATATAATAACACTCTGTCCTCTACCTCCATTTGTTCAAGGTTCTCTTTATGGTTCACAAACACTGCTCACGCTTCACAAAAGCCATGTGAAGTCACTATCTTCAGGACAAGTTAAAGGAGGCTCCTCAGAACGAGGGGCAGTGGGGGAAGATATTAACTATTCAACACTTCTCCCTGTGCTGGAACCTTTCCAGGAAAATCCCTTTTGGTTTACACTTGGGACTCCCTGGAGGTAATGAAGAGAGAAATGTCCCACCAGATCAAAGTAAAAACAAGATCCCACTAGCACATGAGGCTCTATTGTCTGGTTGTTTCCCTGCTTCTCTTCTGTTATCTCAGATACTTTGGCTAAAGAAGAGTTCCCCACTCTTTGCTCCAGCGAGGTCATAACTACATGTTTGTGACATCATTATGGCAGTGACTGCGACATCACTGACTCACCACTATGACATCACTTGCACTATTCTGGTAGAAGAGGAAGAGTTTAGGGAGCGATAAACTCTTAAAGGGACAGTGTCAAGTCATTTGTGCTGGAATTTAGATTGTGTGAGAAAAATGTTTTTCAAAACTTAATAATAAAATTACAATAATACAGTAATACCTAGCTCTTAAAAGTGCTTTTCATCAGTAGATTTCAAAGCACTTTACAAATGAGGTCAATGTCAGTATCCTTATTAACAGCAAGGTTTCCATTAACTGAATGGAGAAACGTTTTTGTTTAGCTTTAAAACCTTTCTGGCAGTTTGGGAAGCCTCAAATCCAGCAGCCTTGGGCTACTGCCTGGCGACTAGCAAGCAAAAGTGTCAAGAATGAAGAAGTGAAAGTGACCAGGCTAATGTCACTGCCCAGGAGGAGTGAAATTCAGGGAGTAAAGCAAATAGGGGATCACTGGGGAAAAGTGACTTGGATTTTTACAGTTCTGACCGTTTTAAACATGCCACGTGGCATTCTAGTACTATATTTTAATGGTGTCTGCTGTTTTAAATCTTGACTGTCCCTTTAATCTCTCCAACAAGTGAAAATATCACTGACACATTTCCAGATTTAGAACCAAAGGCAGTGCTTGAGAAAAATCAAAGAAAATCGAGGCTCAGAAGAGTATTCTGGAAAGAATTCCCTAAAGCCAGCCCCATACCTCTCAGAGACACCCTTCCCTACCCACCTCCAGAAATAACAGCCATTGGAAAGAAAGAGGAACTGCTGCAGGGACAGGGAACAGGATGGCTGTGAGGTGCTGAGGAACATGCACCTGTCAGAGGATGCCTGATATTTTGGTCTGGTTTCATGCTGCCAATCAAACCAGGTTTGCACTTGTAAATGGGGAACAACATCTCTCAGAATCCCGACATTCTTTTAATCAATAACAAATATAGGATCTGATTTTTTTTTTATTGTGTTGATCACATTTTTCTCCTGAGTCCTGTCCTAAGGCCTAGCTGGGTTCTAAACCCCTCGAAATCTGCAGGCTAGGAGAATGCTGATGTCCTCCTCCACCCAACCAGACTAGAGCACCAGGAGAACCTCGGTGCTGTACCAGAAACACTCAGCATTCTCTCCCTTCCTGCTGCCAGACCACACTCTGTGCTGAGGCAGTCTCCTGCCCCTTTGGTGGGAGAACTGGCTCCAACCCCTGTAGGAAAGCAGCTGCTGTTTCTCTTTCTTTCCCAGGAAGGCATTTTTCTTGTCACCAAAACCACAATCACCAGATCACCGTTATCATTACTCGTAGGAATTCCATGTGCTTGGAGGGATTCGGCTGGTTCAGAAATGGGGGAGAGGAGACAATTAGAAGTATCAATATCCATCCAGGAGACTATATCATTCCCTGCTTATCCTCCCAGTTTTATATCCCCAGTTGACTATCACCTGCCAACCTGCAGCCCATTGTGCCTGCATTCCCTCCAAAAGTTCATCCCCACTCAACTTCACCTCAGACTATGAGTAAGATAATGACAACAAGAAGCCAAGTGCCATGAACCCCCCAATCATCACCTACCACCCACACCTCCAGCTCTATTTCTAAACAACCCTGCACCCCCACACCCTTCCATCCTCTCATCCCAAGCAACCTGTCTCCCAAACCCACACCTCCAAACTCCCCATCTCTCCTCCTCTCGGGTCACATCATAGTACACAGATTTCATTCAGATACATGCTCTGCACCCCTCTGATACTTGCGCCATCTTTGCCAGAAGACCAGAGCATTAAGCCACATGTCAGCATTTAGCTAGTTCAATAACCCTCAAGGACCCCTGTGCTGATGATAGATCCTTCTCCCATTTCTATCAGTAGCTGTTCTACGACAGCGTTCAGCAGGTCCTTAGGGAGCCTTGACATCCCTGGTCAGGACCTTTTGCCAAGAGATGATGCAACTGCTGAGAGGGAGGTGAAGGATGGGGTCCCCTCACTGTTAGTGGCTGGTGTGTTAGCTCAATAATTGCTGCACATGCTAACGGACCTGTGAGGGGTTTGTTATTTAACCTTTTGGTGCAATGTTCCCTATTTCTTCCTGGTTTTCCAAGAAAGAAAAAAGGAAGGAACATGTTCCTTAGTTCTGAACCTACAAGTGAAAGCTAATGCAGCCCTGGTGCTGACTCTGATACACCCACCAGTGTCACTCTAGAGAACCTGGCCCTGCCAGCGCACGGACAGCCCTGCCACTTCCACTGCTACAGAAGCGAGCTTGCCTTCAATCCGGCCACAGTGTGGGGACAGGAGAGAGCTCCAGAGCTTACCAGAAGCAGCATTTCCTGCCCTAAAACCCAGCAGCACAATGGGCACTAACTGGCCTATGTCTTGAAAGGCTCAGCGGAGAAGCTGACCGGGCCATGGAGGCTGACCTGCCCTCCCATCCCTAGCCAGTGTTCCTCCGGGGCACGAACGAGGGAGCCTGTGAGAAAAGCTTGCCCTGCTACCAACCATGCTGTGCCTCTCTGTGGGGATGAACTGAGATGCTCAGCCACCACAGCTGCTAGTCTGGCACCGTTCAACAGCCCTGACATTGACTCTGCTGGGCTTGTTTTGGAATAAGGGCAGGGAATAGACCCTGCACCTCCTCTCCCTGCTCTTTCACAAACACTTGGAGGGTGCCACCAGCCCCTAGGAAGGGAGCTCAGACCTTACCTGTCGTTATCCATCAGCAGGGCCAGGCGCCCATAGTCCCAAGCTGCTTTCCGAAGGCAGGAGAAGACCAGGAGGAGGAGCTGCATCAGGAAAGGGAGAGCAAAGGGTTGATGTACCAGCCCCACCTGATTTCTAGAGGCCCCTCCATTCAGAGAGGCTGCGCTCCACAAGTGGGCCCAGTCATGACAGCAGAACCAGTCAAAGCTCCTCTCAAAACCAAACTGAGGTCCTGCTCCAGTGACTGCTGCAACTGGCTTCTGGTGACTGCACTCACGCACCCCAACAGAGACCCACATAGTCCAGAATACTACACCCCCACACCCATCCACACAAGGTGAATATACCCACACACAGGCACACAACCAAGGTGACCATACACACATAGAAAGGCAGAGACCCATATAGCCAGGGTAAGCCCCCCCTCATCTCTTTCACACACACACACACAAACACACACACACACACACACACACTACCTCCCACCCTGTAGTCAGAGCTGTATGCCCAGCATAGTCACACAATACAACCCTTCCACACCTTCCCAGGCTCAGTTGTACACCCACCATAAGCACAACACACACTGGAACCCACCCAGACGCCTACAGACAGAATCGGATACCTGCTGCAGGCTCACATAACACACACACATGTCCATGATTATGACACTTGTCTCTTCTCGAGGACTCCACCTGCACAAACATGGCCTCATCGGCACCAGGAAAATCAGGGCCCATAGTTCACCACCTGGCCAGCTCCATTAGCAAGAGCTGCAGTGGAGACAGGGCTCAGGCATTCTGATCACTGTGTCATCTGACCATGCTGAATAGGTGACATGGTGTCACACTTCAAAGTCCTGTGGGCGATTCTAGTCACACTGAGTCACTCCCACTCCTGAGGCCTGCCTCTTTCCTTCCCCAGTTCACTTGAGGCACTGCCGAGAGACTGGACAGACACCGGGAGCTGGGGAGAGGGAGTAGGGCACCCTAGCATAGCCCCCTCCTCGCCTCGCTCACCAGCCAGAGGATGAAGTTGATGGCGAGCACGGTGGGTACACCGCCGAATGGCAGCCCCTGCAGGACCGTGCTCCGGGAGCGGGCGCTGAAGCACTGCTCCTCTGTGCTGTTTGCCAGTGGGTCCAGGAAGCTGAGGACATCCAGGGAGACGGGGCTGGCACCCCCGGGTGCAGGCTCAGCCAAGTACATGCTGTCCATCTATGCCTTCACACAGACCCTGCAAAACACCTGGGAAGAGTCCATCGGGGCAAGATGGAGTTGGGGATTGGGGGAGTGTTAGCGGGCAGGAATTCACAGCTACTGCAGTCCTGGCCTTTCCCAGCAGGTGGAGCTGGCTGTGAGCACAGCTGTTAGAGCCCCAGCCTCTCTCAGCATGAGGCACCTCAGAGATGAGTGTAGGGCAAGTAGCTGTTGGAGTGAGCTCCCAGCTAGTGCAGTCCCAGCCTTGCCCAGCAGCCAGCGCTGTAGGGATCAGCACAGGAACACAGGATGGGAGAGCTCCCAGCAACACAATTCCCAACCTCTCTCAGCAGGAGGCGCTGTAGGAAATGGGGCAGGGTTCTGCTGGTGGGCTGCTCACAACTTCAGTCTTAGCCTCTCCCAGCAGGAGGTGCCATGGGGAATGGGACAGGGTGCTGGCTGCAGGGAAGCTCCCATCTGCTCCAAGCCCTGTCCCAGGGCCACACTCCATAAGACTACACACGATTGTTGTCATTTGGCTTTTCAGATGCCGTCTCATTTTTATTCATACCTGACCAAGGTCCTTCGCTGCCTTCCCCACTCAGTCCTGGCGGCTGGAGTCAGTCACTGCCATCACGGTGCGGCCAGTGTGCAGGAACGAGGCACTGAACCATTCGCACGAGCTGCTATGAGTAAGAGAGACACTGATACTAGGAGAGAGGCAGACAGAGTTCTGCTCACTTTGTTCCCACACCACCTTAGTTTCATCTTTTGTGGCAACCCAATAAATTACACCCTCCACCCCCCTCTACCAATACCCAGAATTTTTGATGTTACAGATACGAAAGTCCTATTGGATCCTCCAGTCCATCTACCTGCTGGCATAGGACTGTTCACTCTGGGATATTTCCTCGGCTTTACCACAGTCCAGTTGTCAATGTCCTAAGCAATGGGGCTCCCACCGCTTCCCTGGGAGATGACGTGACAGCCTCACAGACTTCACTGTTAGGAAATATTTATTGCTATTCACCTTCAATGACTTCAAC
Source organism: Chelonoidis abingdonii (assembly GCF_003597395.2). NCBI lineage: Eukaryota > Metazoa > Chordata > Testudines > Testudinidae > Chelonoidis > Chelonoidis abingdonii. The sequence goes on along the minus strand of NC_133772.1, from coordinate 112,240,780 downwards.
CCTTGAGTAATCCCCTGCTCTCCTTGGGGCTTCCTCCCTTCAAACACCTGTGACCCACTACCCACCCCTTGGTCATTGCTTAGTGAAGCCAAATATACCAAGCTCTTGTAATCTTTCCTCATAAACCAAACCCTCCATCACTTTCATTGCTCTCCTCTGACATCCTCCCAACTTGCTGATATTTATCGGGCCCTGAGGTGCCTGGGATTGATCTCATAGCAGCCATAGAGACAGAGTTCATTGCTTCCCTGCTCCTGGAGGCACTGTGGGAAACGGGGCAGAGGCACTGGCAGTAAGGTGACCAGATAGCAAGGGTAAAAAATCAGGACAGGAGGAGGGGGGGTAATAGATACCTATATAAGAAAACGCCCCAAATATCGGGACTGTCCCAATAAAATCGGGACATCTCGTCACTCTAACTGGCAGTGGGGTTGCTCACAGCTACTCAAATCCTGGCCTTGCCCACCACTTGTTTCCCTGCACTGCAAGCCCAGAGCTATTTTTCCAAGTGTTCTCATCTCTGTCAGAACTTGTCTTTGCTAGGAAATGCGGTGTTAAAACAAAACGACATGTTGCCAACCACAACTAACGGGTCAGTATGGACCTAGCTGTGGTTGGCAACATGTGAGGTGCCTTTGCTCTTCACAATAGTGTTTAAACACAGGAAGGCTTCCTACTGCCAATAGGCCTCTATGGCCCTCCAGAAGTTGGGTCAGCTGGACGCCATCACATCAGACTTATCCAACAGTTGAGCTATTTTAGCATTGTTCTGACTCCATTCGTTTTCCCTGACAACCAGAGGAAACCTCCTGGTCTGAGCCGCTCAGATAATCCTCAAAGCAGCTTTTTTGGAAAACAGGCACCATGTTAGCAGCTCCCCACAGGCACTGGTTTTCTGCCTATTTCCTCTGGCTCTGTCAATCTTGCTGTGGTTTCACATTCTTTCCTTCTGAGCCCTCAGCTGATCCCAACTGCTCCTGGCCATTTACTGCATTGAATTATCCCAAGTTGCTCTATACCAGTGGCTCTCAACCTTTCCAGGCTACTGTTCCGCTTTCAGGAGTCTGATTTGTCTTGTGTACTCCAAGTTTCACCTCACTTAAAAACTACTGGCTTACAAAATCAGACATAAAAATATGAAAGTGTCCCAGCACACTGGTACTGAAAAACTGCTGACTTTCTCATTTTTACCATATAATTATAAAATAAATAAACTGGAATATAAACATTGTACTTACATTTCACTGTATAGTAAATAGAGCAGTGTAAACAAGCCATTGTCTGTATGAAATTTTACTTTGTACTGACTTTGCTAGTGCTTTTTTTTGTAGCCTGTTGTAAAACTAGACAAATATCTAAATGAGTTGATGTACGCCCTGGAAGACCTCTCAGTGCCCTCAGGGGTACATGTACCCTCAGTTGAGAACCACTGCTCTATAACTCCCTCCTCAGCCTCTGTCAAGGCTACATTCTGACTCCCAGGATTTGCTGCACCAGATCCAAGCATTGTTCCCCGGCTTTCCTCTCCCCAATCTCTCGGGGGGAGACGGGGCATGGAAAGGAGCAGGATGCCAGTAGATGTGGCCAGTGCTGGCTGCATGCTCAGTGTCCATGGAATGAGGTGCTCAGAGCTACCTACGGAGCCATCATTTTAAAACAGTGCAGGACCCTGCATGCCACAAGTCACAAAGTCCAGCCCCATGGTGCCAAGACAGCAGTGACTGGAAGTATTAAAAGGTGGCATTGGGGGTGGAACCATATTGACTTTAGGCTGCAGCACCATGATAGCACACCCCATAAGGTTCAATACAGCCTGCCAACCCTATCAGGCCAGATTCTCTGGGCTAGATCCTTTCTCATCCCCACAGCAACAGGTTTAGTTGAATCCCAGGGCCTTGCCTCTGAATGCAGAGACTAGCACAGTGTCGCAGTGACAGCGAGGTCATCAGCATGGAAGAGAAGGTTGGTTCAAGGAAGGATATTGGAGACACTGCTACTCCCACACACCCTGGGGATAGATCAGTCACCACTTCATCCTCTGCTGATACTGGAGAAAACCACAGACCCAAACCAGATCCTGTGTTTCCAGGACTGGGCTTGGGCCCTAGATGTCACTTGTTGCTGCCGGGAGGGGGAAGGGGTTGTTGTGTCATTCTTGTGACCATCAAGCCAGTGAGAGTTGACCAGGAGGGAACCAGCTGAATAGCAACCCTAAAATGTACTCAGAGCCACCATGCTTCTGATAAGCAAATCAGGGAAACAGACAAGCCTTCTATAAGGTGGGTGCACAACTGGTTGGAAAATCATACTCGAAGAAGAGTTAACAATGGTTCCCAGTCAAATTCACAGGGCATATTGTGTGAGGTCTTGCTGGAATCTCTCCTGAGTCTGGTTCTATTCAATATCTTCATAAATGATTTGGTTAACGGCAAAGAGAGCACACTGATAAAGTTTGTGGGTGATACCAGGCTGGGAGGGGTTGGCAAGTGCTTTGGAGGGCAGGATTAGAATTCAGAATGATCTTGACAAACTGCAGAACTGGTCTGAAATAAATAGGATGAAATTCAATAAGGACAAGTGCAATGTACTAGACTTAAGAAGGAATAATCAATTCCACACACACAAAATGGGAAATGACTGCCTAGGAAGGAGTACAGCAGTAAAGGATCTGTGGGTTATTATGGATCACAAACTAAATATGAGTCAACAATGTAACACTATTACAAAAAGCGAACATCATTCTGGGAAGTATTAGCAGACACGAAAAATAATTCTTCCACACTGCTTAGCATTGATAAGGACTCACCTGTAGTATTGTGTCCAGTTCTCAGCACCACACTTCAGATTGGTGTGGACAAACTGGAGAAAGTCCAGATGAGAGCAACAAATACGATTAAATGTCTAGAAAACATAACCTATGAGGGAAGATTGAAAAAACTGGGTCTGCTGAAGTTTGGAGAAATGAAGGCTAAGGAGGGACATGATAATCTTCATGTGCATAAAAGGTTGTTTTAAAGAGGAGGGTGATATATTGTTCTCATGCATTGAGGACAGAACAAGAAGTAATGGGGTTAAATTGCAGCAAGAGTGATTTAGATTAAACTTGAGGAAAAACTTTCTAATGCACGGAACAAATTACCTAAGGAGGTTGTGGAAACCCTGCCATTGAGGTTTGTAAGAACAGAATAGACAAACACCTGTCAGGAATGGGCTAGATATTGCTTAGTCCTGCCTCAGTGCAGGGGACTGGACTATATGATCTCTTGAGGTCCCTTCCATTTCTATGATTGTATAGAGAATCCATGTTGGCAGGTGGCCATTAGCATGGCACAACAAATTGAGGCCTTTAGAGAATTCTTACTGGTTCTCACACACATCCCTGGGTCTCTCTCACTGGGCACTCCCATCCTTGGATCCTTTATGACCCCTGGCTTAGCACTACTTCCCAATCCTCTCACTAAGCACTGTACTCCATAGCCTTCTGGGGATCCCTCACTAGATCCACCCCACAGCCCCCTTGTCATAACTAGATAGGTAAGGTAAGGGTTAAGTTTCTTTTACCTGGAAAGGGTAACCAAACACCTGACCAGGGGACCAATCAGAGAACTGGATTGTTTAAAGTCAGGGGCGGGAATTTGTATACTCGGGGTCTTTTTTGTTTTCTCGGCTGTGAGTAAACAAGGTTTCCTCCTAACTCCTTCTTATTTCAAATATTATACCAAAAGTCTGTGAGTACAAAGGAACCCCCAAAGCAATTCGGCTATGAGGAGCTTTGGGTTGTACGAATAGATGTGGATGGCTGTGTCTTTTGTTGTTTTCTCGGCTGTGAGTTAACAAGCTTCCTCCTAACTGCATCTTATCTCCAAGTGTCTCCTACACATCTGTGAGTACAAAGGAACCCCCAGCAATTCGGCTATGAGGAGCTTTGGGTTGTATTTACATGTATGTGGATTGGTTGGACTGGTTTAATCGGGCTATCTTTTAAATCAGACTGTTTCTTCATATTTTCTTATAAGCAAGAGCCTGTATTGAGTTTCTTAATGCAAGATTATTGTTTTATATTTTCTTTCTTTTTTTTCTATAAAGTTTTCTTTTTAAACCTTGTGAAAGTTTCTTTTCTAGTGAGGCAGAGGGGGGAGGGAAAAGCCCAAACTCGGTGTCTCACCTCCCTATTGTCCCAGGGCGGGAAAGGCTATAGGACAAAGGGAGGGGGAATTTCTTGTGTGAGCTGACTAGGTAAATACCTAGCCTCGGGGAAGCTAGATTGCTTCTCCGGTTGTATTCAAGGAGTGAAGCATAGCATTGCACCGGCTAACCCAGGAAAGGGGGGGAAGCTGGGAGAGGAGGGAGAGAGAGACCCAGGGCTCTGGGTCTTGGGGGTTCCCCAAAGGAAGGGTTGGGGACACCAGAGGAAAAAGGGGAGGATCCGGCCCTATAATTCCGGACCTGGTGGCAGCAAAAATATCCAAGCTGGTAGTGAGCTTGGGGGAGTTTCAGGTAAGCCCCCAGATTTTGGACGCAAAAGTCCAGGTTTGGGACAGGACCAGGCTGTGGACGCTAAAGTTCAGGTCTGGGACTGGGAGGCTAGATTACCACACCCCTCTCTACTGAAACAAGTTAAAAGAGTTGTAATTAACATTCATCACATTTAGAAAAGTTCCCCCTGATCTTGAAGCAGCTTCTGCTCCCCAGCCACCCAAAAAAGGTTGATTGTAACTTGCACAGCTGGATGAGAGTGGGGAGCCTGAACACATGTCAGGTGCGTGGCTACCTGCTGCAGAGTGCATTAATGCAGAGGAGCTTGCAAATCTTATAGGGTTTGAGATTTTTGTTAGCTCTTCATACAGGTGGTCAGGGAGAGCTGGTGGCAGGAAATACAGGTTTCACTGTGCTTGATTTCTGGAGCAGCAGATTCCTGGTGGGAGACTCTGGCCCCTCTGTCTCCAGCCAGTATTTTTTATTATTTGACCCGTTGCTGAATCTGGACGCTTCCCCTCCTCCAACGCACAGAAAGGCCATTCTGCACTACCTAGTATGCTGAGTTATGTAGCACTGCTAAAGGCCACTCAAGCCAATCTGCTGCCCTAGGCAAAACTTCAGCATGCTGCTCCCTCCTGCCCTCTAGGACAGAGGTTCTCAGCTGGGGGCAGGAGGCATGTTAGACTTGTCAGTGGGGGGTGCAGTGAGAAGTGCCAGGTCACAGCGCCACTCATACAAGTTTGGCCTGGCCGTCCTTCCATCATGACGAGGGTGGAGCTGGCTGGACCAAATCTGAATGAGTGGTTCTATGACCTGGCACTTGGCCCGCCACTTTCTCACTCCACCCCTGGCGCATGAGGTTGCAGCACCACTCAGCTTTAGCCCAGCCTTTTCTGTCCCTAGGCAGCTGCCTAGTTTGCCTTCAGCTAAGGTGGCCCCATAGCACTTCTCTGTTTAATAATAATGATGCAGACTGTCTCCCCCACCCCTGGGTAATGCAGAGATGGGAGCTTTGGAGAGAGCCCTCTTCCACCCGAGTCACTCCTGATCCTCTGTGAAGCATGGTGCTGTGCCAATGGAGAGACCATCTTTTATATGAAAAATGATGCTGTGGCCTTGGCTGGCCGTGCCCACTAAAGATTTCATGGCACTTAGTAAAACAAGGAATTTGAATCCCAGAGCCCAATTTGGGTAATTCTATTCTGCCTCCTTGAATTTACACAGCAGTTCCAGTAGCAGACAACAGTGGTCCCTAAACTGGTGCTGACTGCTGCTCCTTGTTTCTAGCTGCTAACTCACACTCTTAAAAGTGAATAATACATGTAACACTTTTCTAATGCATCTTTCCTACTATGGCAATCTCTGTAGCTGCCTCAGAGCTGTTAGCTGATCCCTGGGGGGACTGGAGGCAGGGCTGGGTGATGGTGAATGGGTGTCTGTCAATGAAGATATGGCCTTTGCTATGAAAACATTTGTGATCCCCTGGCATACAGGTGGTTCTTCCACAACTTGCTGTGTGCTGTTGCTGTGTGCTGTTAAATGTTACACCTCAGAAGTGGATGTATTTCAGGGAAGAGTGAGTGATCTCTGTTGGGCAAGTGCAGTTTGGGATTTTTCAGGATGAAAGAGGCTATAGAAACTTGTGATATTATTACTGAGAGACTCTCCTATCCTCTAGCTTGAGACAGGATCAAAAAGTGACTCACACAAGCTACTCACCTAGGTTTTCTCACCTACATTTGGTCGGAAATGCTGTACCGCCTAGATTTCTTCCCTTCCCCCCACCCAAAAGGCCCCACACTGGACCAAATCTCTTGAAAAGAATTTTCCTAATACTTTTATTAAGTTTTACCATGACTCAGTGTCCACACAGGCATTCCTATTAGTCCAAAGGCCACTTGATGTTCATTACAACCAAAATACAACTATAAGCATATATATATATATATACACACACCTGTATTCCCTTCCCTAGCAACAAAACAGTTTATAAGCATAGGCCAAAATGAAACAGGTTCAGACCTGGGAGACACCTTCCCATCATGGTGTGACTCGAGGCATAAGGAAAAGCTCAGACAAAGAACCCCTAGCAAACATTATATACTATAAGAAGCAAGAGATGTCATTGTGGTTGTTGGACCTTAGCTCGAGTCAGATGAAGCACTCTGCTCTCGTCAGGGGTTTTCCCTTATCTTACTTTGCCACATCTTTCCCCAACTAACATTTCTAGCCAATGATTTACTACCCTTGGTGCCAAGTTAACCGTGTTTTCTTTATTTCTGTTGCTTAGACCAAACCTTAAATAACACAAGATTGGTATTACTGGGGTCACTATGAGTTTAACGCCAACAACTTTTTCTTTCTCTTGATTTCATTCTTTAAGCGCATATGCTGTGGGCCTATCGCAAGTGTTAAAATCCAAACCTAATGTGGGCCTATGTTCTTACAAACTCCATCCCTCCGGCTGAGGAAGGCTGGACTCAGCTGTCTCAGGAGCCCATCAAAACCAGTCCTGGCTCAGCCAGAGTCAGGACTGTCCATTTGGCCTGGAGGGCATGTGGGAGAAGGACCCCTCTTTCTTTTGGAGGTGCAGCAGGGGCTGCATTGTATCTCGGTCACTATCTAGGTAATTAATAGCCCATCTTTCATGTACATTAGCAGCAGTGAGGCTGCACTGAGACATGCTTTGGCCAGCCATGCAGGGGAGGGGGCAGTTAAAGAGAATGGGTGTGTGGCAGATAAGTGGATTTTTTGACATCAGTCTTTACCGTAGAAAACCAGAGGGAAATTCCTACCCCAAAGTCCATTTTTATTGTGTCCTGTACTCACCTCCACCTCCTCCTACTGGGTTACTCCCACTACTCCCTGCAGAATTGCATCCCCCACCATCACAGTGGGATAGTGGAGTCAGTACCAACTCAATGCCTGTGACTGAGTCACTCACGCTGCTCCCTGCAGCACCTTGGGTTCTCCATGGAGGTCACACATCCAGTACTTACTGACTTGGCCTGATCCTGCTTAAAATGTGAAGTCTGACAAGATCCCAGCCCAAGATGGGATGGCTGCAGGCCATTAATTTGGCCTCCCATCAGAAGAGGTTCTATGTCATGTTCTTGGACTGGCAGGAAACTTTCCCAAGGCTGTGTCTATATTAGACAGTTGGATCCCATTGGGATCAGGGGCTGAACTCCTAGTTTGGGGGATTGAGAAGAACTCTTTGCAGTACGGCTGCCTCCCAGTCCTTGCTTGTCTCCTCCTCCCCTTACCAAGGCAGGGTGAACGATACGGTGAGCCCCGGGGCAGCCCCATGGAGATGACAGAAGCTCTGGAAATGGGATTCTATGTGCATGGGATAAGTGGTCCTATGGAAAAGGAATGAGCACGTGCATATGAGTGTGAGCAAGGTAAGCACTTTGAAAAGTGAATTGAGGACAAGGGAATTTACTGCAGCCCTCTTCTCAGTCTGCCAGTGCCCCAGCCCATTGGTCTCTAAGACAAAAAAGCCCCCACAGAAGGCTGGCGAGACGTCAGGGCAGCAGATGAAGGCACAGGGCCAGTGAGGGTTAGGCACTTCCCCGTAGAGCTGCACTCAATCTGTTCATTTGCTGGGTGCATGTCTCCCTCCCTTCCCCGGGTAAACAACAGAGCTGTCGCCATCTGGCATTTTCAGCTGCTAAATAATTCATCTCCCTTTTGTTAACAAGAAGAGAAAGTCTCTGATGGACGGAGCTGCTGGATCTTTAGCAAATAAACAAGGAGGCTCCTAGCAACCTGCAACTCCTGTCCCACCTCTGACCTGCTTTCCTGGAGATAGAGCCCATGACTGTTTCCATGGTTCACTTGATGATTACCTGTTCTGTTCATTCCCTCTGAAGCACCTAGCAGTGGCCACTGAGCACTGTAAGTAGACAGGATACTGGGGTAGATGGACCTTGAGTCTGACCCAGTATACCTGTTCTTATGTTCCTTATGAGCACTACTTACTCTTCCTGCCACAGGGGAGAGCCAGTGAGCAAAGGACACAGCTACTCGGGGGATGGGTGGGATGCTGTTTTTCCAACTAGGTCCCTGATGCTGTCCCCTTCCCCACTAGCAATGTAGAGAAGCAGATTATAGCTTTGCTGATCCTCGTCCATCCAGGAGCAGATTCTTCTTGTACATGCTGCATTTCATTTCCCTCTAGGTTTTCCTATCCACATGCTTCCCAAAGGCAAACCTCCTGTGTGTCCCCCAGATTCAACTCCATGTATATCCCAAACCAATTCCTGCCCCAGCTCCCTGTGCTTAACTCACTTTTTTATTGCAGCACTTTATAGAGTGTAAGAAATTTTAGGAATAGAAAGAGAGCAACCCTCCTTGGGGGAAAGGGGAGCAATAGCTCAGTGGTTTGCGCAGTAGCCTGCTAAACACAGGGTTGTAAGCTCAATCCTTAAGGGGGCCACTTAGGGATCTGGGGCAAAATCAGTACTTGGTCCTGCTAGTGAAGACAGGGGGCTGGACTCAATGACCTTTCAGGGTCCCTCCCAGTGTTATGAGATAGGTATAGCTCCATGTATTACTATTTTAGCACCCAGGACCTCCCTCTAGTTCAGCTTCATTCCACCCTCCTCCCACCAAGGCCCGTGACCCTGCCCCTCTGCAACTCAGTCGCAGCCCCAACTCAGCCTCCTTACAACCCCTCCAGGCCCATCACACAGCCCTGAGCTGGCTCCAGTGCATTATCCAGAACTTTTAAATCAACCTCAATCCCACCCCAGAAGTCTCCTCAGGGGCAGCTCCAGGCATCAGCACACCAAGTGCATGCGTGGGGCGGCAAGCCACAAGGGGCGCTCTGCCGGTTGCCGCAAGGGCGGAAGGCAGGCTGCCTTTGGCGGCTTGCCTGTGGAGGGTCCGCTGGTCCCACAGCTTCGGCGGACCTCCCGCAGGCGTGCCTGCGAATCCGCAGAACCAGGGACTTCCCGCAGGGAAGCTGCTGAAGGCAGCCTGCCTGCCGTCCTTGGGGCAGCAAAATACCTAGAGCCGCCCCTGAACTCCTTCTCTAGACACTAGTGAACCAGGCACCTTTCCAGCTCAGGTGTTCCAAAACAAACATCCTGGTTTCCTTACAGTTACAGCTGTAGAAGTTATTAACAAACTACATAACTACAGGCATACTATGAGAATCACCAGCTGAAGGTAATTTACATAAATATTCTATGATTCTTGCTTCAAACATTTGGTCAGCAATAATATCATGGTAATTTCACCTTACACATTCCAAAGACAACCTTAGCTCTGTCCTGCAAGACATGCTTATGAACTCTTTCAACAGAGAGGTAACTAATTATATAACTTATTTACAGAGTCATAATCATATGTTGAAAGGATGCTTAATTAAGACCCACAAGATGTTCTTAAGGTTACTACTGGAAAGCAGAGGTTAATTTCCACGTCATTATCATTGTGAAATACTCCAATATTCTAAAACACTGCGCTAACACCACAGTATGCAGCAAGTATTGTGGGCCACTACTGCAGCATATTAAATCATTTCCTTATAAGGGAGACCTGGGTTGAGTGAAATGCCTTTTAGACACTGATTTACCCCTTTTCAAGCTGTTCTGTTGAATAACACAAGTACAAATAACCAAGAAGTATACAGTTCTCTGTATCCCAAAATTAGCTTGCCCAATTTCCCTTAATAGGATAAAGGATTTTGGTTTAAACTCTTATCTCTTATTTTGGATGTGTTTAGGAGTCTGTTTCCCTAAATTTCTCCTGAAATTTTCAGCTGGATGCATGGTTATGCTTCCCTTCGGTTCTAAACTGTTGTGTAGTATTGTTGTGTGCTGTAAAACCGCTTCTGTGTTCTGCACCAGAGCTGGTTGCATTTCAATGTTGCATGTAGGGATTACTGTGTACAGAGAATTTGTAAACGTCTTTGGGGTGAAAGGCCACACAGAATATACTAATAAGTGAGCATATTCTAATAGAACAAGCCAGGGACATGAAAATCAGGAGACCAGCTTCTATTCCCAACTGTGCCACTGACTCACTGTATGACCCTGGGAAAATCACTTCCCCACTCTGTGCCTCAGTTTCCCCCATCTGTAAAATGGGGAAAACTCTCATCTGCAACGTGGGTGTGTGCCTTAGTGTCTATAAAGTCCTTTGAGATCCTTCTATCATTATTTATTATTTGTATTGTGATAGCACTTAGGAACTGCAACCAAGTAACAGGACCTCACAGTGCTAGGTGGTGTACAGACATGGACCAAAGACAATGGTCCCTGCCCCAGAGAGCTCACAATCTGCATGTCAGCAGAGCACAACAGGGGGATGAAACAGCTGAATGAGCTGGGGGCAGGGGCTGGTTGATGAGGTTACAATAAAAAAGACTTTAGCAGAAAAGCAAAAGTCACAGTGTGTTGGTTGCCTAAGCAAGATGACAAGCGAAAGATCCCAAAGGCGGCAAAGAAATACATACATAATAAAATAAGAAATTGTATCCAATTTATAGATAAATCTGTGACCTGCCCTGAGTTTTTCTCACTGAACACAGATATTTGTGTTTCGACAAAATGTTCCTCCTTCAGATCTTGTGTTCTTCTCACATTAATAACAACACATTGTATAGGACATTGAGACCCTCCAAAGGAGGTCACTACAGCCAAGAAAATAATTAAGTAAATTTACAGCTAGCATGGGTAGAATCATGCATAATTCATCATTCGTTGTCACATTTTGTTTTTTTCCTGTCCACAAACTGTCCATGAATGGCCTGCGATTCTCTTAGATGCGTTATTCAAAGTGATTTGCCAGACAATTTCTGCAACTTTCTGGACATGTTTGTTTCTAGTGTCTGACTGGATGAGCGTAACATCCAGAATCAGATGTCCCATTATAAATATGAAATTTGCTTTATGTGAATATTGTCCTTTCTCTTGAACATTCCTGTCAGCAAACTCACTTGCTAGGGTATTCATGGAAGGTGAATGCAAAGACCATGAACGCAGCAAAGCAAATCCTTTGTAAAATTCAAATGAATAGGCAGCCACTTTGGGGGACAGTATTTGCCTAGAGCTGATCATAATCCTTATCTATCTCCCAGTGGGGCTATCAGCTTTGTTTTGCAGATAAGAAAACACAGGTACAGGGAGGCTAAGGGATTGGCTCATGGTGGTTACAGAGAGCCAAGAGAAGATGTGGGATTAGAACCCAGCAGCCCTAACTTCCAGTTCTGTGCTCTGGCTACTAGATCACACTGCTTCCTGAGCTACTCTCTTTTCCCCTCTGCCCTTCCTAAGTATGTGCTGGGGGAATTCTCTCCAGCTTGCAGGAGTGGGATGTGGGGAGAGATGTAATGTCAAGTCAATGCCCCTTAATCCCCCTCTCTCCCTACCCCAAACTGGGAAGAGTTGATAAAGCTCAGACCTATGTCTCTGTGTGATCAGTGGAAGGTCAGTGGTGAGCCTAGAGGGGTAGGCAAGGAAAACTGAGCTGGTTACATTGATTCAGCACCACAGACAGGGATCAATAACAAGCTCAGGCTGGAACAGGTATGTCAATATCTCAGTGCTGAGCTCAGCACAAAGGTGGGAGATGTAGCTTTACTAGAGGAGGGTACAGTGACCTCTAGAGTGCTTCAGCTCAGTCTGGCAGAAAGGGACAAACACACCATGCCCTGCCCAGGGCACTCCCAATTTCCCACTTGGGCAAAGGGGAACGCAATGGGGAAACAGGATATCCAAAGCAGGACCCACTAAAACTACACAGTGGGGCTGGGGCAGTGGTGCAAGTAGAATTCATTTCTTACCGGTATGCTGCCACTTGTTAAAGGGGGGGGGGCACGTGAGTGCCCCACATGACTCCTCATGTGATCCCACCCTGCCCCCAGCCCAGGGTCCTGCACTCTCCACCTCCCCTCCCTATGATCCATCCTACATTACCTGGGGGGAGTAGGGGGCAGGCTCTGTCCTCCTCCCACTGCACCGCAGACTTCTGAACCACAGGGCGCTCTGGAACCCCCGTGGCAAAAGAAGCAGAACGTCGGGCGGCACCATGCCGGCAATTCCTCCAGTGCAGCTGTACCGCTCCAGCCCCGTCCCAGCTCTATCCTGTGGCAGGGCTGCTGTACAGACCCCGGACAGGAGACACAGACACACAGCTGCATGAAAGGGTTGGGGGTGGTACAGCCACGCCCAGGGCAGGTGCAACCATTTAGGCAACCTAGGCAGTTGCCTAGGACATTAGGATTTTGGGGGGAGGGGCGCCATTTTCTTCAGCAGTGACCGCAGTAGACGGATCTTCAGCCACCCCGGTCGCCGCCGGCATTTAAGCGGAGGGAGCTGGGGCAGGGGGGCACAGGGAGGGCTGCCTGCAGCAAGTAAGGAGGGGGGCAGCACACAGGGGAACTCCCCATCCCAGCTCGCCCCTGCCCCGCCTCCTCCCCGAGCACGCCATGGCTGCTTCAATTCTCCCGCCTCCCAGGCTTGCAGCGCCTAAGCTGATTGGCGCCGCAAGCCTGGGAGGTGGGAGAAGTGAAGCAGCCACGGCGTGTCGAGGAGGAGGTGGGGCAGGAGTGAGCTGCTTCACTTCTCCCGCCTCCCAGGCTTGCGGCGCCAATCAGCTTAGGCGCCGCAAGCCTGGGAGGTGTGAGAAGTGCAGCGGGGATGGAGTGCTCGAGGTGCTCATGCGCAGAGCAGGGTGAGCTGGGGCAGGGGGAGGTGCCTCAGGGCAGAGGGTGGGGGGTGCGGAGCTGCTGCAAGGTGGGCGCCTCAGGGCAGAGGGGGGAGCTGCCACAGGGGGGCGCCTCAGGGCAGGGGCGCGGGGGGGGGGGGGGGGAGGGGGCAAGGGGGAAGTTTCACCTAGGGCGCGAAACATCCTTGCACTGGCCCTGGCCACGCCGGAGGAGTTGCCAGCATGGGGCTACCTGGCAGCCCTACATTATGGTCCTCCTGTACTTTCCGGTGTGGTGTATTGGCTATAAACAGCTTACTGGTATGGCGTACCATACCGTACCACTCAACTTGCACCATTGGGCAGCGGGTAGAGTCTTTACTCATTCTCTCTCCCTATGAAGTTCACCCTCACTCACAGGTGCCAACTTTTGCCCCCAAGAACATCAACAGCAGTAGGCAGTGTCTGGCATTCTGCTCATTTTCCTTCATGATCCTGGCATCACAGTGCCAAGGAGTGGTCAGGAGGGTAAATTTCTGCACTCCCAGCAGTGCCAGATGGGTCTCCAGCAGAGGGAGTTACTGGTGCAAGAAAAGCTTCCTCCCATATTTTCTTCCTCAACCTTACCAAGCCCCCGTACCCCCACCTCCCTGAGCCCACATCCTAGTGCTGGGATGGCAAGCTCCTTGAGAATGATATCCCAGAGTCTCTTCCTCACTCTGTTTATCCCTACTGGAATCTGTTTGGGAAACTTCTTTTGCTCACAGCCGTTTGGAGTGGGTTTTAATCCCATCAGATCTCAGCTGTGAGCAGAAAATCTGCCTCTCCATCAAGGAGACCAGATCTGGGACCAATCACCAGGACAGCAGATTCAGGAAATCAGACCCTCCTCTCACATCCCACAGCCCCTACACAGTGTGAGCTTCTGTGAGGTGAACACAGCCTATGGATCTAGTCATTACCTTGTTAGTGGGCTATGGAAATTAAGCCATGTGTGAAAATCACTACCTCCAAGTCCTGAAAAGAGATCAGACCCCAGTGATTTGGGATATGTTGCCTTCTGCATTAGGACTGCATGGCATTCCTCTCTCAAAGAACTACACACTGCCCATTGGACCCAGATTCCACACGCAAATGTCCCACCAAGAAATGCTTTGATTGAAATGGTGCCTATAGCCCCTGACCAGAGATCTAACACAAAATGAGGAATGAGTTTGACTCATGGAGTTCAGAGCTGGTGAAAGGTGCCAGTCTGACAACCTGTAAGACTAAAATTCCTCTGCTTATCCACACGGCACGTCCAGGATGGGCAGTGGTATGGCATGGGGCCCCTGAACAGCCACCAGTGGCTAAATGAAACCAAAGCTCAAATAGTGCGGCAGGGAAAGGAGGAAATCATGGTGTTGAAATATGTTTCCTCTCCTCTTTCACCTTTCCCTTCCTCCTATTGTCTTTTCATGGGAGGGTGCTGTAGTTTGAGAATTGCAGAGGGAAGCAGGGGCTGCTGTCTGCTTTCCTGCTACTGGCCAGCACAAGCTGGAGCTGAAGTGGGAGGTTGATCGGAATCTTGCGAAGTTAATTTTGAATATTCTGACCCCAAACCAATGCACAGATAGCTCCTCATTGGGGTCCCCCAATGGATACAGCCCCACACTAGCAACCAACCGGAGGGATGCCCCAATTTACAATTAAAAGATGCTTCTCAAAGGCACCACTGCCTCCAACCCCCATGCATGCATAGCCCTCATTTTAAATGGAGAAACAACAGGGGAAGCCTGAGTGATTTTCCTGCTCTCAAGAGAGGCATGTCAGGCCCATGTTTAGGAAATCCTGCTACACAGTTACATGAACCCAGGGGCAGAGCCCTGAGATTTGCTTTCTGAAACCAACAAGCCACACAAAGGCAAAAGTCTCCTGTAATGTCACATACCAGCTGAGACGGCTGGAAGGGGTCACACCAGGGCCTGGCAATGGAGTCACTCCGAGGACAGAAGCAGCTGTTTGTGGAGGGATGGTGAAAAGTTTTGTCAATTCCTCCCTTCCCCCCACACCTCCTGCTAAACTTCCCACAAGCAGCCTGGGAGCTGGGAAACTCTCCTCCACGCAGCAGCTGTGGCCAGAAGTCTCTGGAGACGCAAGACGAGAAATGAGTCTCAGGACATTGGGGCCATTACAGCATGTGTGTGGGCTCTGATGCATGAAGAATTGGCAGCCTGGCCCTACTTCTCTCCTCCCTCCTGCACCCCTGGGGATGCCGGGGACGCCCCTGCACTGGCTGACAGAGGGGGGTGTAGGATGGGCTAGCTGTCTCAGGGCATCCTTCCCAGCTCTTATTTCTATGCTTAACCCTGCTCCAGGGGGCCACAGCCGCACCAACATCCTCCAGGTGGAATCAGCATCCTCCCTCAGCCTAGTTCAGTCTTCTCTATCCCCAGGCGCTAGCAGCATTGCACTGTCATGGTGCCACACGGAGCAGGACGCTCAACATCTAGAGTGACAGACAGTGAGAGAGAGAAACTCGACAAGCCTGCCTCACCCGTCCCCGTTCCTTCCCTCCCTCCCCCTATCCCACCACTGCAGTCATTCATCAAATTCATATGATTCAGCACTAGCTATTTAGTCACTCCTGCTGCAGGGAGGCTGTTGGCTTGGGCTAGCGAGGGCACAGCTTGCGAGAGGGGAGGAAGGGAGGTGGAACGGTCTCCTGTCCTGCCCCTTGGGGTATGTTATAAGCAGCTGGTTACCTGCCAGGCTCAGAGCCAGCAAGGGTCAGAGCAGTGTCCCCACAGAGCATGGAAGGGCTCTTCCCTACTGCATTGGGTTTGATTGGCATCGGCTGTAGCTTCTCCAGAAAAACCGTTTCAGTAAGAGACTGGTACAATACTACAAAACCTTGCCCCTCATTGGAAGGCAGGAGCTCACATGCTCAGGGTCGGGAAGGAATTTTCCTCCAGGGCAAATTGGCAGAGGCCCTGGAGGTTTTTCGCCTTCCTCTGCAGCGCGGGGCATGGGTCACTTGCTGGTGGACTCTCTGCAGCTTGAGGTCTTCAAACCACAATTTGAAGACTTCAGTAAGTCGGACATAGGTTAGGGGTTGTTACAGAAGTAGATGGGTAGGGTTCTGTGGCCTGCTTTGTGCAGGAGGTCAGACTAGATGATCATATTGGTCCCTTCTGACCTATGAGTCTATGAGTCTATATAGGTAAGAGTCGGCCAGCTGAACGACACGCACTGGGAATGAATGGTACAACTCTGGGAAGGCGACCCCTCTCACCCTCACCTGTCCTGGCCCCACTCACCCCCAGCAGCCTTCACTTTGAAGTGAATTTAGTTCTGGCTTGACAGCCCTGGTGCCTAAGGGTTTCTCTATATCCCCAGAGGAGGGGCAGGAGCAAAGCTAGCTTCCTGCTCACCTTGTCCTGGGAGGGCCTCTCTACAGCAAGAGAACAGTTTGTCCTCCACAGCCCATTCTAGGGTTGGCCCCTGTGCAGAAATGGCCCACCGGAGGCCAGCTGCTCTGCAGCTGCTCTGCAGTGTGGATTCTTGCCCCACTAGGAAGCACTAAACCTGTTTCAAACAGGGCACCAAACAGCCGTCTGGTGGCAAAGACGCCAAACTCTGGCTATGTCGGACCCAAATGGAGACCAGGCTCTGTGTCTCCCACTCACAAGTCCCTGCATTACGTGTGCCTTCGGCAGCTGTTATTGAACAGAAACAGTGCACTGGGCAGTGCCTGAGTCACTGATGGCAGCGCTGTCTCCTGGCCACAGAGTCAAGGAGGGATCTGAAGCAGTACTGTGAGCAACACTATGGGACACTTAAGATTTTGGAACCTAAATCTCCTAGGCCAATGAGGCCATAACTCATTCACTGCTGCCCCCTCTCAACTCCCCACTCTGCCCCCTCCCAGTGGAATACCAGTGTCATCTGCTCTGTGTGGCAGCAATCAGAAGGGAGAGAGAGAGCTGCATGGAGGAGGATGAACTTCATCACAGGGTGCTCAAACCAGCATTGCTATCGCAATTATTCGGCCCCTTGCACAGAGACCCAGACCTGCCAGATTTGGAGACTCAATTGGGGTAACAGAGCAGTAAAGGGGAGCCCTGCAGGTCTGAGCTGGGAAGCAGAACACAAGGGGAGCAAGCTCTGAGAGGAGGGGTCAGGGGATTCTGCTTCACCTCCCATGTGCTTTGTTGATTTCAACCACTGATCACTGCTGGCTGGCTGTGTGGGCGGGTGGACCGTGTGGGCGGATTAGCGAGTGTCAGGCAGAACACGCTGCCATTCCCAGCTCCACTCAACACCCACACAAGCAGCAAGACTAAAAGCAGACAGACAAACACAGCAACCACCCTTCCCCCAAACCACAGAAAGGCCAGGGAACGTGCCCAGGAAGCAATGTCTCAATTCCAGGCCCACTGAGAAGAGGTGTGAAACCCCTGGGGAATAAACACATAGAGAGCAATTGAGCATATCACCTGCTTTTGCCCACTTCTCCCACAGCCATCTCTGCATAGAACACCCTATCAGAGCTGGTCTTTCTCATGATTGTCCAGGGCGCTGCACTACCTGCTGCTTTTTTAAATTTCACCGGGAGTCCTACTTCTTTTGCAATGCCTACCAGAACGGCCACTGCCCACCTCATCCTTTTGCAGCTCCAAAAGCTTCTTCCTGTGGCATTGCAAGGCATGGGGGCTAAGAGATAGGATGGGATTAACTGTGGCTGCTCATTTGCATGCCCAGAATGTTTTCCCAGCAGGCAGCAGTCACTTGGCACTGGTGGAGGCAAAGGCTCTGGAACAAAGGGAGAAGTTTGGCCCATGACCATGTGTTCACCGAGCTCTTTGCTACAGGGTACTTGCCAAACTTGGCTCTGAGGATGCTTCCCTCCTGCCCATAAATAGCCTCTGAATATGGAGTTGGTTAATACCAGACTCCAGTGATAAGTCACCGCACCCTTAGTCTGAAAGGGAGGATGTGGGAGCTGTCAGATCAGATAAAGCATCAGCACAGATGGATTACCCAGAGCTGACACCAGTGGCTTGCAGGGCTAGCCACATTCAGCCTTCCCACCCTCAGATATTAGCCAGGTAGCAATCAAGCCATCAGTGTGTGTTAACAGCACCTCAAAGAACAGGTAAAAGCTCTGGTGTCATTCATCACAAGCTTTGTAATACAGCTGTTTGGAAAGGAAGGGTGAGTTCTCAGAGCAGGTGATGCAGGATAAGGCACCATGGCAGTTGTGGGCCTCCTGTACTCCAGAGAGCCAATTCTTGACGTGGCCCATCAATTCCTGATACTCTCAGGCCTGGTCCCAGAACTGACTTCATGGAATATCAGGGTTGGACGGACCTTAGGTGGTCATCTACTCAAATCCCTTGCTCAAAGCAGGACCAATCCCCAACTATTTTTTTGCCCCAGATCCCTAAGTGGCTCCCTCAAGGATTGATCTCACAACCCTGGGTTTAGCAGGCCAATGCTCAAACCACTGAGCTATCCGTCTCTCTGAACTTTGGGGCAGTCCGTGATGGTAGTGTTTAGTGAAGGAGGAAGCCCAGCAGGCTCACAGGAGCAGCTCCCAAATTCCTGGTCCTCTGCAAAGAGCCTCTCTCCCAAAGTTGCCCAGGACACTCTGCTTCCAGACAGGCTGGCTGTGCCTCAAGAGTAGTCCCTAGGAAGAGCTGTGCTGCAGGGAGAGGTGTAGGTGTCCCAGTACTGGAACTCTCCCATCTAAATCAGTACTAACTCCTGGCTCCCCAGCATGGGGCTAGGAGGTGCAGTGCTGCAGGCATGGTGTTGGGGAGGGACTCTCCTCTCAGTCAGTACTGACTCCAGTGCCCCAGGGTGGTGTTAGGAGGTGCTGTGCTGCAGAGAATGGTGTGAATGACTCAGCAGGGGATAATAGTCCTCCTGTGTCAACACTGAGCCAATGCCCCAGTAGTGCTAGGGGTACTTTACTGTGCTGCAGGGAGAGATGTCAGTAGATTCAGTAGGTAGTATTCTTCCCTCCAGGGATCAGAAGACCTACTCCAATGAAGATGGTCTCTCTTGAAGGCAGACTAAAACCAGCACCCTGAGCACAGTGGGCATTAATGATTGCACTGCATCCCTGGGGAGCCAGCCCCAGAGTCAGGCCAAATCCAAGGGAGACAGTTGCATTCTGTCTACCCTTCAGCCACTCAGTGATCCCAACTGCTCACTGCTTAACATGCCTGGTGAGCAAACTCCCTTCTGAGAAAGCATCTAGTGTGTTTCTCTTTTTAGAGACTGTGGACGAGGCAACCAGCTGGGGCCCCCTCAGAGGCACACATCAGCCAGCCTTCTCCAACCCACACAGCCTTCGGGGGGACTCAGAAGACAGAGTCCACTGGTAAATAACACGGCTTCTTCTAGGCACACAGAGAGCTGCAGACATGTGGCTCTGAACAGCACTCCATGTTCCAGCCTCTTCCCAGCATGCTAATGCGAGTGTGGAGAATACAGACTGTCCTAATCATTCCAGGGGAATTCCCCAGCCCACGACATACAGCTGAGCAAATCCTTAACCACTTACCCAAAGGCAGGCACCATGTATTTGCCAGCCTTTCCCCCATGCTGGGGGAAGCTGTGGCATCAGAGATCAGGTGGAAGGTGCTAGTTCATTGGGTTGGGAATTTTCAGCACATCTCAAGCCAATGCCAGGAGAGCAAGTTGTAATGTGTCTGCAGGCACCTTAAGTCCTCCTCCCCCGCTCTCTGATGATCCCATTCAGGGGGCCAGGACTCAGGAATTGCCCCTTCTGCAGATTGTGTTGCTCAGAAGGAGGCAGGTAGGTAGGCAGGGAGAGGCAGAGTGAGCATTCCTGCCTTGTATGCTCCCAGCTTGCTTAGGGCACGGGGCCTAAAGCCACTTAACACTTCACAGGATCAGGCCCTCCTTGTGCCAGAGCTGCTAAGCTCTGCTTTGCTTCTCCTCCAACCACGTGGCCATAGCACTATCCAGTTAGCTGTTGCTCCCAGCTGCTTCCAGGTGTTTCAAAGCCTATTAACGTGACTGAGAAAAGATGGGAGATAGACTGTTTCCTTTATGTCAGGGCAGAAATGGCCAGGTCTTCGCACGTGCACAGCCCAGGCTTGGAGGAGAGGGAGGCACCAGGAGAGAAAGAAAGAAAGAAAGTGGGCTGGCAGGGAGAACTGGCATCACTGTACGGATTAGGCCAGAGAGCTGGGCATGTCCTGGATTATTATCGAGGGATGGGCCCATGTGCAAGAAATCAACCCTGAAAATAGTGGGGGAAGCTTCAGGTTGGAGCAGGTGACTTTAGGGGGCAGTCAGCCCAGCCCACCCTAGCCTGAGGTCTCTGGGCTTGGGAGGAATTGGGAGCCTTTAGGATGGTCCATATTCAGTCTCTGGCATCAGGGACCCTCTTTGTACAAGGGGACATGGGAGGGGCAATCTGGGGCTGGAGAAGAGAAGGGTGTCAATCTCACAGATGGGAAATGTGGGGGGTGGGGAGGATTAGAAAGCTCTACACCCCCTTTGCCAATCCCATTTGGTGAAATCTTGCCTAGTTCAGCATGTGCTGAAGTTCTGCCAGCGCACCACTCAGGGTAACAAGATTCAGGCCCTTCTGCCCAGCTGCATCCTGCACATGCTCCAAATCATTAATGCTGCAATGGAAAAGAAAAGAACACTGCAGCAGAGGGCAAAAGAGTTGCTTCAAATCTCCTCCTGTTACTCATCTCAGGTGAGCCTTGGATACAGGGACAGCTTGGAGTTACCCGACGCCAGGTTTGCCAGGTCACATACTCTGCAGCGCCAATGCTAGGTCACTACGTCTGGGCCGACGCAGGAGACAGCTCGCAAAAGGAATTTTAATATACAGCCCCAAGGTGGCCTGACGTATGCTGTTCAGTAGGGGGGCAGCGCTGGCACAATCACAAACACATCACCAGCCAGTCCATCCATGGAGCTGCTCAGCTAACGTGTTCTCACACAAACCCAATCTGCCTCTCACGCTTTCCCAGGTGCCCAAACCCCTAAACGACCCCTATTCAACTGCCCAAATCCCCATCAATCCCTGGGCAACTTCCACAACAAAGCTCTGCCTTGTCAGTACAGAAATCTGCATCACTCTGAAAACTGACTATGCTGGGAGAAGGGAAAGGAAACTAAGAATCAAAACAAATAACTCTGATGACCCTGTTGTGATGGTTTTATTCCCATGTGATTCACTATAAACTCCTTGTTAAAAATTTAAGCAAAGATGCTGCAGCACACTCAGCTTGCAGCAGAATCTGCCACAGGACTGCGTGGCAGTTTGCCAGAGTACAGGTCTTGGCAGCAACAGAGGGCTCAGCAGCTTGTGACATGGGAGCTCCAGCCCTGTCATTACAGAGGGAGAGCCAGAGAGTGATGAGAGAGATGGTTTCCTACAGTGTGAGGCAAACTGTTGAGACAAGAGGCCCTGAGGTTACACGCACTTGTCTCTTCTGTTCCAAGGAGGTGCCCAGGAGAGGAGAGAACTATCGAGCTTGTAAAACACCCTTAGCCTGGAATACAGGTGTCCACAAGTTAGTTAGTCAGAAAGAGCTGTTAGATAAGCCCTTACTCTGGGCCTAACACAGCTCCTGTGGAAGCCAGCGAGAGCTGCATCAGGCTGTTAGCACTCAGCACCTTGGCTTCTAGCTCTGCTGTAAGCCCCCCTACTTCAGAGAGCAGCCCTGCTCTCTGCTCCACTCTGGGGGCTGTGTTCCTCTTCCCACTTCTCCCACCTCCATCCTGGATGGATCAAAGCAACCGACTGGCTCAGACCTCCTAGTAATCTCCATTTGCTGCCTTTGCAGAGTCACTGTAAGCACAATGGGCAGCCGTGTTTAAGCCTAGGCCCCCTCCAGTGCTGAGGCAGGAGCTTCTCACACAATCAGCTGCAAGTGACAGAGGGGAAGAGCAGCCTGATGCTAATAACACTTGGAACATCGCTGTGCACTCTTGCTGGAAGATCTTCCAGTCCCAGGCACCCATCCTCTGGGACACCTCAGACCCAGGTTCACAAGGTAAAAAAGGCAAAGTCTAGAGACCATTTTGGGAGCTCAGCATCCACTCAAGTATTTTATACAAGAACGGTCCCCATCACCTATGGAAGATCCTGAGGCAGACCCAAGTGTGACAGAAAAGAATGCCCCATGCCTGCTGCAAGTTCATAGGGTCAGAGGCAGGAAACAGGCCCAGCACAGAACTGGAGATAATGGTTTATGGAGTGTTTGGCACTGAAAGGGAAAGCAAGATCAGAACTTCAATGACTGGACAGCAAGAGACTCAGTGCAATGAGTCTGGGAGGGGACAGCAGCTTTGGGGCAACTGTCACTTGAAACCTTAGAGGGGGACTGTCAAAAGCCAGAGCTGGGAAGCTGAGCACTTTTGAAATCCACCCCAGTGCATAGGGACTGATCACGGTGATTCAGTAAGGGGCATTCTTGCACTGGAATCAGTACTGACCCCAGCGCCCCTCCATGCTGCTCGGGGACACCATGCTCATGGAGGCACTCTCTATCAGAGTTGTAATACTGACCTTCAAACCACTTGTGCTCATTAAAGATTTCCTGGTACTTTTCACAAGAGTTGGACCATCTGGGCTAAATTCCAACTTGGGATACTACATTTCACCCCATTTCAGATGGATACCATTCTCCTTCCTGCTCAAAAAGTTATTGTCTTGCCGAGTGCTGTCAAACGGCTGCCACTGCCCAGTTCACAGAAGGCTGCATTTAGTGGTAAGCTAAGCACTTTGGGATTCAATACTCCCTCTCTCTAATGCTGGAAGGTGACAAATACACTTCAAAGTTACTGAGTTAGTGAGGATCTTTGGACTGGGAGAGGGAGGGGACTGGGCAAGCCACTCAGTCCAATGTTACATTATTGAACTATTATGCAGTTTCTTGGAATCTAGAAATCACTTATTATACTGCAGATAACCCTCCCCCGCCACCCCGTGGGAAGCTTCACCACACCCTAGATTCAGGAAGAGGCTCCTGCCAACCACAGAAAATCTCAGGCTTAGTTTGGCAGCCACACCGGTCCACCTTGAGTTAGGGGCCATACTCTTGTGGATTCTGTATCTCAAGACCACACACTTTAAGAATCTGCTTGATGACACTATCACTGCTAAGCCTTTTCATCCCCCACCCTCACCAACCCCCCACCCCCAGTCAGTAAGAGTTTGCATAATTTGGGGCACACAAAAATCAAAGTGAAGGCAGCAGAGAATCCTGCTGATCAGGTGGTTCCTCGGTTTCTTTGATAGAGTATGGCATAATCTCTCACTGTGGTCTGTGTAGTATGTAGATAGCAGTGGATTTTTTACCTTCTCAGTTTCTTTGATAGTGTATGGCATAATCTCTCACTGTGGTCTGTGTAGTATGTAGATAGCAGTGGATTTTTTACGTTTAGTCCATTTGGTATGATGTCCATCCGTTTGCATTTGGAAAGGAAGATGATATCTGTCTGTATTTGTGCAAGTTTCTTCATGAGGTTGATGGATTTCCACTCCATACGGCTAAATGCAGTGCCTTGCATGGTGTCAAGTATCAGAGGGGTAGCCGTGTTAGTCTGGATCTGTAAAAGCAGCAGAGAATCCAGGATTCTCTGCTGCTTTTACAGATCCAGACTAACATCAGAGTACCCCTCTGATACTTAAAATCAAGGTGGAAAAGCTCTAATACATGAAATGCAAGTATTTAACATTTGCAATGTCAATTATTAACAATACATATTTGAATGGTAGTGATGTATGAGGAGGGGGCTTGGGGTA
This sequence comes from Chelonoidis abingdonii, assembly GCF_003597395.2. Classification (NCBI taxonomy): domain Eukaryota; kingdom Metazoa; phylum Chordata; order Testudines; family Testudinidae; genus Chelonoidis; species Chelonoidis abingdonii. Next base: position 112,216,854 of record NC_133772.1, on the reverse strand, counting down.
TAGCATGGACCTCACTTTCTTTTGATACAGTGGCTACTCTTTTTAATGTGAAAAATATTCAAATTATAAATATATATATTCAACAAAATCATTATAACAATTTTAACCAAATGCTGTAGTGGGTCAAGTGTGGGGAGGGGGTGTTTAGATCCAAAACACTTTTCTACACATTTGCCTGAAGATGCGCTCATTTTACGTTTTCTGTAAGTGCTTCAGTTATGAACGGTAAGGAGCTGAGCGTTGGTGCTGATGTGGTACCTTCGCCAATGTTTGCTGCCCATGATTTCAGCTATACTTCTGACATGGTGGCATAATCTGATTGTCCATAGCGTGCAGCCAGGAATTTGGTTGTCCGTTCGATGACAGCAGGCATTGCTGCATGATGTCACTTGCAGACAAAGGGTGTATCCAGATGGCAGACTCTTCAACACAGTGCCTTTGTGAAGGACAAAATAGGAAGCTACCCTATCAGGCTGAAAGTACCTGGGCAGCTAACAGTCTTGGTACAATGTTGTGGTGTTGCTCCACAATAGCATAGATGCTTATTACATCTCTCTCAGGGCATCCATAATCACTGAAGATGTTAGGCCCCATTCAAGGCAATGGTACAAGAGTAAGACAAATATGTCGGTGTCATCTGATAATACTGATATTCCCACCAGTTTTCCTTTTGCAACCATCACCATTTGTTGGACAGGGATGCTGTCAGGTTCTTCTTGTGAGGAGGCCGTATCTTCTCAGTTGATCACCCCACCTCCCCAGTTGATTTAAACTGGAGTATTGTCTCCGACTGTGATGACTGGCTTGTGCTTTGAAATGCGTCATTGGTGAAGCTTCTTGTTGAATGAGTTCTGTACAAATGATGTCAATCAACTGTTTCTTAATATCAGTTACCATCAAGACAACTTTCTGTGGAGGAAGTTGTGTACTTATACTCAACTAATGCACGTTGCTTGCTTCTGTAGTTCTGCTAGATCTTGTGACACACTTTGTGCTGAAGTCTTGGTACGTGTCAAAGAAAAGATATACATCACTTATTGCTTGTGTTCAGGGTAGACTCTGAAATTAGTCACCACTTGCTAGCCACGTACTACCCAAAGAACTCCAGAACCCTCAATGGCCATGCAGGTTACTTCTTGTGGAGTATGTCTATAACTATCTGCTTCCTTAGCCTGGGCAATTCTCATGTCACCAGAGTCAGTGAACACTGACGTTGGTACAGGTGCCTACTCATGTGACAAAAAATTCTTGATGTCAGCCTCTCATGAACTTCCTTGTAGGCCCATCACTTTTGAATAAACATTAGTGTTAACTACCTTTGTTGCACCAACCACCTATCCATACTTTGCTATCACTGCCAATGTCTCCACTAACCTTAATATTGTGTCATAGAACTCTGTGGGACAGCTACATTCAAATTCTTGCATTCGGTGAATTCCAATTGTACCTGTGTCATCTACACTGACTGATGGTGGTGCCATTTTACCACTGACAATATTTACCTTTCCCTGTAGAGGGTTATGGTGGGGCGGGTTAGGGATCAATGCACAGCGTTAGCTTCTTACTAGTTGTTTCCCTGTGACCCTTGCATATGCAGAAATCCTTTATTTCATTCCTTCTTTGTGAATCTCTTGTACTTGTGCCTCCAGGTTGCCATTTATGTTTGCAATGTCTTCCACCAGCTAGATGCATATGTGGAGGCTAACAACCCAATCTCAAGAATTTCAGGGTGATCTCAGTGATTCCACTATGGCCGTGGCCATTCTTCATGAAGGTGGTTTCAATGTACCCGTCACTGCATAAACCGTTCCATATTCCTGGACCATGGGGCAGGAAGAAAACAGCTGACCATGTGTTTAGTTTATATGTTGTTAGTGTCTATAACTGTCCAATATTTGAAAATTAATTCTCAAGAGTGAATATGTAAGAATTTAATTGGCACGCTCAGAGTACAAGAAGAATAAGCCTTGTGTCTGAGTTCGGTGAGGATGAGGGGGCGTGCAAGCAAGGTACACTGCTAATACAGACACAACATATGCGCTTCCTTGCTAATTACATTCCATAAGAAAATATTAGTTTGAAGTTTTCATTAAAAATAATTGAAATTCAATGAAAGGGGTTTCACTGTCACTTGGCTTGCGAATCAGGAAGGGGTGGTAGTAAGTGCTCATATTTCAAAATGCTCAACAGTGACAACGGTGTCATCAGGCAGTTTCTTCGCATTTAGGGGCTTGAAATTCAGAATACCCACACACGTACTATGGACACTAACACAAAGTACTGCCATAAACTTGCATTTGGCTTCAGGCTTAGCTTTTTCAGAGCACAACGGACATTTGGTTTGGTCTACAGCCCTCCTCCAGCCAGGGTGCCACTGCAATCTCACAGCCCTTCCTCCCCACTGCAGACTACCATCCAGCCACTTCAATGAAGCACTCCCCACTTCCCCCCACCCCACCCCACCCCCCATAGGAGTTTAGTCTGAAGAAACACCCAGGGCATCAGGCAAAAGACTAACAGAGAGACATATAAAGAAAGAAGAGACTCAGAGAAGGCCTGGGGGGAGGGTGTGGAGAGGTGACAAAGGTGTTTTCATGTTGCTCAGGAAAGCTATTCCCCCAAATCCCACTCTCTTTAGTCCTATACAGCCATCTATTAACGATGGGAACTGGCTACAGAGATGGCCAGTACCTAGCAAGGTAGGAACTAAATTTCTTTGGAACTCTGGTGTGCCTAGGGTGACCTGATGTCTCGATTTTAGAGGGACAGTCTTGATATTCAGGGCTTTGTCTTATATAGATGGCTATAACCCCCATCCTGATTTTTCACACTTGCTCTTTGGTCAACCTAGGTGGGCCAAAGTGTGGAAACCCCTATCCCACCAGGGAATAAATGGGGTAGGGATGCCTTGAGATGCAGCTATATCTCCAAAAACACCAACACTGCCACACTTGCTATTCATATTCCTCATAGGCAATACATTTCTGTCACTGATTAAGCAAACGGTGAGCTGTGCGTCCTCTGTACAGGATGTTTCCTTTGGCCCAGGCAGCAGGAGAAGCACCTGACACAAGGCTGCAGAGCAGGTTTCTTTTTAACTCTTTCCTACACAACAACAGATGTGGCATTGGACAAAACTCAGAACAGTAAAAATAAACCTCAGGTGCTCCTAGTCCCGAGGATTTATCTGGAGTATGCCCCATTTTCTCTCCCTCACACACCCAGCCACCCAGGCCAATCCCTGACACACACATAGTTACAGAAATCCAGTTACACAGGTTAGTCCCATTAACCCTGGGACAGAGACATCACCCTGCTGACACAGCTGCTCCCTCTGTCTCCCACAGCTGGATCAAAATGGGACAAAGGGAACTGAAAGACTTTACAATCTGCCAGGACCCAAGATCAGGATTAGGTCGTTTCCTATGCGAAAACTAGAGCTGAGTCTAAACCCAAATTCCAGCTCCAAATGCCCTCAGACTTTGGGGAAGCTCAGGTCTAGAGACAGGGGCTGGAACTATGGGTGCAGCTGCACCCACTGGTTTGAAGTGGATTCCATCATATACAGGGTTTACAGTTTGTTTCAATGTCTCTCAGCACCTCCACTATAAAAATTGTTCCAGCATCCCTGGGTCTAGGGCAAATGATGTAGCTTTGGCCTCTCTCTCATTGCAACTGACAATATCCCAAGTACCAACTAAGCTTAGAGCTGCCCTCCCTGCCTTGCTCACTTGGTTCATATATTTTAGCAAAACGGGCCATCATGGCACCCTGAACTCAGATCTTGGGAAACAAGAGAAGGGAGAAATGATCTTCAGCTACTTGGTGTTAAAACAAATATTTATAATTTGTGGAGTCTACCCAGATTTGGGGACTGACTGAGTAGGGTGACCAGATAGCAAGTGTGAAAAATCAGGACAGGAGGTGGGGGGTAATAGGCACCTATACAAAAAAAATCCTCAAATATCGGGACTGTCCCTATAAAATCAGGACATCTGACTATGTCTGAGACTCCTAAACCAAACAGACACACATAGCTGAAAATGATTTTTGGGTCACTTTTTGGTAGCACCTTTTAGTGTTTAGTGCACTGGTCTGGGAGCCAGGAATTCCTGAGGTTAGTCTCATCTCTGCCACTGACTCACCAGAGATCTTGAGCCAGCCAAGCCATCTTTCTGTGCTTCAGTTCCTCTCCATCCCCACTCGTCACCTGTAAAATGCTGGCTCTGCTGCTGCATGAGTAGGACATAGGAAGAGGCACAACATGGAAACAGTGCCTTATAGTGAGGCTCTCAGAAGAGTTTTTGCATCTCTGCTGTTTTCTGCAAAATTTAAAATGAAAAACACCACCACCAAAACAAGGGTGAACTCCTGGCCTCATTGACGCCAACAGCAAAACTTCTGCTGAATTTCAGTGTGGCCAGGATTTCACCTCCAGCCCTTTTGATTGTGAAGAAAAAACTCCCGATTGTGATTCAGTGAGACAGCACTGCACTGAGTCTGCAGCCAGAGAGCCTGAAGCAGCAGTTCTTGGGAGGTGTAATTGCAATGGTAAGTTAATTCTGAAACCTAACAGCTATGCCAGACATTTCAACACTTAAGTATTTCACTGCAGATCATGTCAGTAGAAACACCCAGAGAGTGCACTGTCTCCACTGTGGCAGGACTGATTCGAAAGGACCTTGAGAAAAAGGCAGTAAAATGTTAAAGATGCAAGTAACCGAACATTTTATTCACTCATTTTTTGATCCTTAACATAAAAGGATGTGAGGAAAGAACATGAAAAGAAAAGAAAGACTTTGAGGAAGTGTTGGGGGGTGGGGAGGAGAGAAAGAACCAGTACATTTTATAGAAACCATTCAGTAACAACACAGTATCCTGGATTAATCAGCTTAATGAGTGTGTAAGACAAGAGAACAGAACAACAAAACACAAACTCTCAATAGTGGAGTAACAGGCTCCCTTCTCTGCCCTTTGGACCACCACAAATTCACTGGATGAGTCCTCTTCACGAGGTCACCAGGACAGTCTCGTGCAGCAATATACAATTAGAAGTCAACTTCTCCCTTCCGGGAAGAGAGGACAAGCTCTCACCATCCTGGGATCCTTATTCCCTAGCCCCTGCCACCTTCCTCATTGCATTGCCTTCCTCCCAGTCTTTTAACTGTTCCCGGCTGATTGTTCTCATTAGCTGTCAGCCTTCTGCCTACTTAAGCCATTGAGCACCCATTCCCCCAAATAAATCCACTCTAGGGGGGAGATAGTTAGTACCTCAGCGTATATTTACACTGCAATTAAACCCCCACAGCTGGCCTCTGTCAGCTGACTCAGGCTTGCAGGGCTGTAAAATTGAGGTGTAGATAGTCAGGGTAGGCTGCAGGACACTCTCTGCACTGGGTCCCAGAGCCCAGGCTCCAGCCTGCACTCAAACATCTACACTGCAATTTTACAGTTCAAGCCAGCTGACGTGGGCCAGCTGTAGGGGTTTAATTGCAGTGTAGACATACCCTCGGTAACCGGAGTGAGAGTCAGCTCCAAGCACCTAGCACTCTGTCACATGTGCAATCAGAACACACAGGCACAAACCCACACTCACATTGTAGTTTAAAAAGTTTGGTTATTTCCCCACTTCTTGACATTATATTTCCCTCCTGCCCAGCTCTGCCCTCTCAGGATCAGATAGAAAACAGACACTGAAGCTGTCATAAACAGATAGCTAAGGGTTAATGTTTCTTTTACCTGTAAAGGGTTAACAAAGGGAACCAAACACCTGACCAGAGGACCAATCAGGAAACTGGATTTTTCAAAGCTCAGGGAGGGAA
>NC_133772.1:112153991-112207586 GCF_003597395.2 Chelonoidis abingdonii | reverse complement strand
CCCCCGTGAATGGCATGCAGCTGATCATTTCTGCAGGATCTGACACGGAGCAGTTGTGCTCTCTGATACACTGGTTCTCTAGTACACTTGCCCCATATTCTAAGCAGGACTGACTCTATTTTTAGAAACCATAATGGAGGGATTGACTCGGGGAGTCAATCCCATTTTTGTCTTTGCATCTCCAGCCGACCTCAGCCAGGGGCACCCATGATAGCAGCAGACAATACAGAATGACAGATAAGCGTCATCTTATTGCCAATTTACAATAGCAGCAGACGGTACAGAACGACTGATGACTGTCTCTCCTATCATGCAAAAGCAAATGAATGCTGCTGTGTAGCGCTGCAGTAACGCCTCTGTCAGCGGCATCCAGTACACATACTGTGACAGTAAAAAAAAAGCTGAATGGGCTCCATGGCTGCCGTGCTATGGCGTCTGCCAGGGCAATCCAGGGAAAAAGGGCGCGAAATGATTATCTGCCGTTGTTTTCCCAGAGGAAGGAATGAGTGACGACATTTACCCAGAACCACCCGCAACAATGATTTTTGCCCCATCAGGCATGGGGATCTCAACCCAGAATTCCAAGGGGCGAGGGAGACTGCGGAAACTATGGGATAGCTATGGAATAGCTACCCACAGTGCAACGCTCCGGAAATCGCTGCTAGCCTCGGTACATGGATGCTCCATCACCGAATTAATGTGCTTAGTGTGGCCGCGTGCATTCGACTTTATACAATCTGTTTTACAAAACTGGTTTATGTAAAATCGGACTAATCCCGTAGTCTAGACGTACCCTAAGAGAGCAGCAAGGTTTTATTAGAGGGGCACATTTTATTAGTAGTAAATTGTATGGTGGTAGCACCTTGAGCCCCAGGTGGGACTGTGCTGTGTGCTGGACTAACTATCCCTATCTGAAGGACTTACAGTCTGATTTAAGATCCACACACAGATTTGTGCCCATATAACTATTTGGATGGGGTGAGACAAAGTTACACCAATATAAAGGTGTTTATATCAGTATCACTTATTCCCGTAAGGGAAGGGGAATAAGCACCAGTATAACTGCATCCGCACTAGGGGGATTGTTTAACTTTAACTATACCAGTGCAGTTAAAGTAGTACGTGTGTGTGTAGACAAGCCCTAAGATGAGACACAGCAACTGAGTGTGACAAACACAGGAGGATGAGTAACAGTGATCACAGGTCTGTGTAAATACCAGTTACACAGGGGAGGCAATGTGATTTAGGAGCTAGAGCACTGGACTGGGGGTGAAGAGACCTGGGGTCTAATCCTGGCTCTGACAGTAACCTGCCACTTCACCTTTGTGACTCTGTTCCCCTCCCACTCTGTGTGTCTTGGCTCTTTAGATTCTGGTCTGAAGAACTTGTCCCTTGCTATGTTTACATACAGCATCTAGCACCAGTCTTGGCTGGGGCCCCTAGGAGCTACTGAAATAGAGAGTAAGTGTTCCTACAGCCATAAGTAGCTAGGGGAGGGATTCAGTTATAAACTAATAAATAATGTTACCACCTGCTAACAGTATTTTGTCACTGTCAAACTACTAATCGGAGCTACATGTGAACTGATGACTCAGGACTAGATTTTTAAAGGTATTTAGGCACCCAGAGATGCAGGTAGGCACCTGGTGGGATCTTTAAAAGCACCTAACTCCCATTGATTTCACATAGAGATCGGCATCTAGGTACCTCTGAAAAAATCACACTGGGTGCCTACCTGCACCTCAAGGCATCTAAATGCCTTTACAAATCTGGTCCTTAGTCCTGATGGATTCCACATTCCATTATCAGATCCACTTTCCATCCCCAAACACGTTCTAGACCTTTCAACTGAAAACATTATTCATACAGAGCTTAACAAGCAATGGATTCAAGGCTATTTCATTTATCAAATGTCACAAGTAAACTTATTCTAGACTTTTTGAACAGGGGAATTACGAACAACTTAGAACAAACAGGAATCTCAGTCTTGTAATAATGTAAAACCAAACCTGCTTTTCCTCAAGCCTCTCTCATAAGTGATGCAATGTTTTCCTCAAAGTGGAGGTACAAGACACTATTTTAATTGCTGTAAACGTGCTTAACGTAAAGAAGTGCTGCTTGTAGGAAGGCAAGACTGATGAATGTAGAATGCAATATTGTTTATACCACTTGTACGGAATAGCTAGCTTTTACATCACAAGAATACTGATATTTTCATAAGAGTTAATGTGACTGACTGATTAGATTAATATCAATTAAATACAGTTGTGGGTGTTATAAAGTTGTCTCTATCTTTGTTAAAACAGCACAAGGAAAAGAGGGATGTGTTTTCTAGAAGAAATGGAGTAATATTCAAAAACACTGACAATCCCTCCTTCTATGAGATGGGGAAGACTCTGTCAAATCTGGTTTAGTTTAACTGAAACTGGAAGCTCCTGCAGCAAAAACCTGTCGTGTTTTATTTGTCTGTAAAGGCTTTGTATACGTAATAACTAACAATGATCACCAAGGCTGTTATTGCAATCTCTCATTGCAAGATCTTTGTATGCTTCCAGCTGCTGGTGATGCCTGAACTGGGGATTAATTAGTTAATGTTTGTGACAATCTTTGAAGATGAGAACATGCTACCAAAGTGTCAAGTTTTATTACATAAAATAAAGGGTTTACATGCAGTTAGATATGGTTACACTGTAGTCGCAGGAAGACCAAGATGTTGCTACATAAACAAGGCAAAGAATCAAAAGTGCAGAGAGGCTGAAAGAGAGTGTTTTGGCTGCCGAGACCATGAAATGTTGGATTTTTGCATGGCTTTGCAGGAGGGTGTATGCGGGACCAAGTTAAGACAGCTCCTTCCTGAGAGATTTCCTCATGTCCACCCACCCACTCACTCTTCCACTCCTGTACTATGCCAGTTTAGACATGTTAGCCGGAGGGTCAGGATAGCAATGGGCCAGCTGGGCTCTCCCTGTCCCCATCCCACGATTCAATGGGCTATAACTGTCCACTGTACAGACTTCTGTTCCGGTCTGACTCTTTTTCCTGTATTTTTTCCAACAACAATAAAAGCCACACACTTTTCCACAGCACATGTCAGGCCACACGACACATACCTAGGAATCACTCAACCCTCACAGAAATTCAGCCTAGTCTGGAGTAGAACATCATTATTCAGCCCCTGCATGTTTTGAGGAAGGGAATAACTTCCCCAGCTCAGTCCCTGGGGGATGGAGCTATTCATGTTTGTTCTCTGAGCTTTATTTTACGTAGAATCCTTCCTCCCTCACCTGTCCCCCCAGTCACAGAGTGGAATTGTCCCAAGTTTGCAGGGAGAACCTGTATCTAGACACTAATACCATTCCCTGCTGGAACTGTCTGGAAAGTAAGAACACAAGGACATCGATCATTCAGTGAGATTTTCATCAAACAGTTCAAAGGAGATGCCCACACAGATAGAACCTTGGCCAGAATGGGCTGTGCCCCCTCAATAATAATCTATTAGCAAATTATCATATAATATAAATACACAGTGTTACATAGCCATTTGTTACACTGAATGAGGTAGCAAGCAAGGGAAACAGCGATGTTACGTATCTGTGGATGGCTTTGGATGAAGTCATAAGCCATGAGTAAGCAGCTTAGCCAGAGCATTAGATTATCCCAATCACACAAATACTTTCAGTTGGAGTCATTAATTTCTCAGTACCCAGTGTTTTTATGTGAAATGAGGTAGAATAGTTTTTTTTCATTGCCAGCATGAAGCATTTCCTGGCATTTCCAACATCATCAGGCACAGCTCCAGGAAGGAGGATTTTGAAGCCCTGATGATGTGGGAAACTGACAACAAGCCATGGAATGATACAGTGGAGACAGCATGATATTTTATCTCCCATCAAGGGAAGGAGGCAGCACACTTCAGTGTACAGGGACTCAGATTGGGAGTCAAGAGAATGGAGTGCTATTCCTGGCTCTATCATTGACTTATAGTGTGATTTCAGAGAAGTCATTTCACAGGGCTATGCCTCAGTTTTTACGTCTGCGATAACATTGCTCACTTGCCTTTAGCAAGTGCTTTGGAATCTCTGGCTGAAAAGCTCTATCAGTATTACTATTATCATCACCACTCTATGGAAAAGAAAAGTAGAGATAAGAGTGTAATTATGCAAAAGTCACCCCAGTCTCTATAAGGATCTGCATCCCGGATACACCCCCGCTTTCTTGGAGTGGTAAATGTGGCACTAGGATAAGGAGTAGCAAGAAGTCACAGAAGTTGCCATTAGAGTGCCTTCCATGAACTCATTAATGGGTATGTGTATAAATGACAGCCACAACTACATTGTACAGAGAGGGCTTTAGCAGGAGAAATTAACGTGTTCTATCAGCACTTTGGGGTTTTTCTACCTAACTTATCCAGCTGAAAAGAATTCCAGCCTCTTTCCAACCCCGAAAGTTCCACAGGGATGCTTCCCCACCTGCAGTCAGGATCTTCCAACCAAACGTTAGGGGACATACATAGATTCTCCCTCCCTCTCTTTTTCCTTTTGTTAAGGCTTGATTTTTTGTTTTAAATGCACCTTGTTCCACCAGGTCCTTCTGACCCTGTGCAGGCTGCCATAGAATGAGATATCAGATTCTGTTCCGCATGATCTAATAGTCTGAGCTCAGTTTTGGCCCGTTTTCTCCATTAATTGTGCAGGAGCTAAAAACAACACGCATAGGAGAAAACACATCCACTGCACAAAGGGAACGTCCCTGCTCCAAATGAAACAATATCCTCTCCCTCAATCGCCTCCACTTTTCCTAGTCCAGATCCCTCTCACCTCTTCTTGGGCAAGAAATGATAATATTGCATATTTCAGCCACTACCCCAGGAAACAGTGGGATCAGTTAAAGGCAGCCTGCCCTTTGGAGCTGCTCCTTTGAAATCCTCTCCCTACTCATACATTGAATGGCTGCTGCTGATCGTCCCCCTTTCCTCAGGCTGAGGGCAGAGATGAAAAGATGATGTTCCCTACCTGCAAGAGGGCAGCTGAGATCTCAGTCCTTCTCACTATCAACAGCAGCAGAAAGCCAGCCCCACCTGCTAAGGGACCGTCTGCGAACTACCAGCTGCACAAGGGAGGCACATCATCTCTCTGCTCCTCCCTCCCGGATCAGCAGCACTCCCCAGCTAACCGATCCTGGCAAGGAACCTGGATTAACTACATTAGCCTATGCAAACACCCTGGCGGGGCACCACAACAAACCCACGCAGGGACACTCTGCAAAGTACCAGTTGCAAACATAAAGGGCTCCTCCCTTTATAGCAATAGAAATCCCAGGCCAGAGGAGACCAACTCCCCTTTTTCTCTCCGCTGGGGAGGTTTTGTATGTGTGCAATGATCCGCGCTGTGCAATGATTTCCCACCCTTCCCCCGGGGACCCATGGCCATCAGAGCTGCTTCTCTGTTTAGACAAGAGCAGAAAAGGGGCACAACCCCTTTGGTGCAAATAATCGGCCGCAGGGAGCTCTCAGGGGCTCTTCCCCCTTAGCTCCTCCCTTCTGCAATAATGCAGAGCAAACAATCCAGCCCTACAAATCGCCCCCGCCTCCAGCCTACCCAGCTAAGGGATTGTCTGCAAATTACCAAACGCACAGAAGAACACTGAAGAATGCTGAAGAGATTGGGGCCTACATTTCTGCAAGCGGCCTCTGGATCAGTCTGTGGCCACGTTTGAAAATCTGGCTGCATTTCAACATCCAGAGATGAGTCGCTGAGAAGGACAAATCTCACACAAGCTAAACAGGTACAGATCCCTACACAGGTCTGTCACGCCAGAGCCTAAAGCTACTGAACTTTAGCAAGGACCAGATACAGAAGCAGGGACCAGAAGCTAACGGTGTAAAAGGGAGGGTGAGAAATATATGTCCCCAGATGATCAGGAATGAATTTTCACCACAGACATAAAGAGGGAAACCTGTTCTGTCTAATTCTGATACTGTGTCCCTCACCGTATTAACTGAACTTACAGACTGCTCTATCGGATACACCCATAAAGAGAATAGCCCAGCCTTGCAAAAAAGGAGAGAGATGGCATCACTACAGGGCAACCTGTCACTAGAGCAGTAATTCACAGAAGACCATATACCAGACAGTGTGCAGGCCCATCCTGGGCAGGCCAGACAGCTACCTGAGGGGGTCTGGCTCTTTCACACTTGGGCAGCACTCATGAAGCTTGTCTTTCCACTGAAGTGTCACTAAATTGAATTGCATGTACAGTATCTAAGGAACTTCCAAGGCATTTAGACTCTGTATTTCTGCATCACGAGCAAAACAACCTTCCCCCTGCAGTAAAATGTAATGAAGAGATTGGAGGAGGAGGACTCCAGTTATGTAGATCCATAGTCCATAAAGGGGTTTGGAGCCTGGGTTCCGGTTAAGGCCCATCTCTCTTATTTATATTTATCTATTTCAGTTTAGAAAATGCACTTATTCTAGGCTCTAGGTCAGGAGTGGCCAAACTTTCTGACCCTTCAAGCAGCATACAACAATCTTCAGAAGTTCAAGATTGGGGTGTGCCTGTTGGGGCTTGGGGCTTCAGCCCTGTGAGGAGGAAGGTGTTGAGGCTTCAGCCCCATGGGAGGCAACTGTCTTGGCTCGGTGCTTCCACCCTGCTCCTGCTGAAACCCTGAGCCCCAGCAGGCGTGCCCCATGAGGTTGAAGCCCCAAGACCTACCCTCCCTGGTGGGCAAGCCCTAGCCTCACTGTCCTGCTGCAGGGCAGAAGCTCCAAGCTCCCTGCTCCCAGTCTGGTAGGTGGAGAATTTGGGGAGCTCCATAAGTTGCACTTTATCTGTAAAAGAGCCACAAGTGGCTCACAAGCCACAGTTTAGCCACCCCTGCTCTAGGCACACATGCAACAAACCTTTCCCTCCCAAAACGTACAAAATAAAGTGTGATCAGCTGGAAACTCACCTTTCTAGACTGTCAGGGATAAGAACTTTCAGCTCCCAGGTATATACTCCTCAGGCACCTTAGTGAATAGCTCAACCTGCAGTATTCCTTGAACATCATACATGGGGTGGGGTCTGTTGAAATAAGTGGGGTCAGAGCAAGTTCCAGTGATAAAGGCCTTTTTTTTTTTTTTTTTTTTTAAATCAAGGGGCTATTAACTCAAGTGTTTTCAGTTGCTGTGGTATCACCTGAGGAGAATGGAGGTTTCAAAGGTATCCAGGACTCAAAGCATTTAGGCTCAGATCCTCAAAGATATTTAGGAGCCTAACGAGAGCCTTGCTATCCAACAGGGCCTGACTATAGGTATGGGGTTTGGGTTGCATCTGGTCTGAATAGGACTGGCCACACTCAAGTCAGGTTCAGATTGGCTGTGCTCATCTCGGGTTCAGATATGAGTCAGGCTTTAAAATGAGGCCTGAGCAGACCTCTACACCTAACTCCCATGGAAGTTAGGCACCTAAATATCTTTGAGGGTAAGGGCCTCAATGCTTTATCAGTCAAAAACAATCTCTTGAATTGCACCAGAAAACAAACTGGTGCACATAATGGAGCACAGGTGCATTGTGTTCCACACAAGAAACAATGGACTGTCACCTTGTCCAAGGTAAGATGCCTATCAAGGGACCAGTTTTGTTCCCCCTGAAGTCAATGGGAGTTTTGTCACTGATGTCAATGGAGGAGGCCTCAAGTTAAGGCCTCACTCTTTGTGCTCCCTCTTGCCAAAAGGATGTCAAATGTAGCACCTTCTCCACAGCCCGAGATATCAGGTCTCTGGTAACATGGTCATTCCTCCACAGCAAATCTGCCTATTTCTCCACGTCATCCTTAGGAGAAGGGGTTCAATACACTTTGCTCACAGTTCTGTTCATTGTCAGTCCCCGGTCAGGTCTGCCTCACACAAGAGGTCCAGTGCCAGAGCCCGAGAGTGAGACTGCTGTGAGAAGGGCAGTTTCTCTCTCTGCCCTGCAATCCTGACGGAATACAGGGAAGGATTCTCACCCGCTCAGCCTTCCAGGGCAGCCCCTCTGCCAGAATTGCCATCATGGTAATGTGTCTGAGCTACAAAGGTCCTGGGACGGCTTGGAGTCAGTGGCCTAAGGGCGAAAGGCTCTCTGTGCAATTCCCAATCCCCTGTTTTTGCTTTTTCAATCCTTACCTACATGGGGCCAAACTTTCAAAGAGTCTTTTACCCACTGGCAGTGGAGCCTGGAGGCAGCTGCTTTTCTGCTCTCTGAAATGGTGCCTGTTTTCAAAAACCCTGTGACTGAAATTAAGCAATTTGAAAGTTAGGCCCAATAGGAGCCAGGTCCACAGTCTGAGCGTGCACAAACAGCACAGAGGTTCTGCAATGGGGCCTGCCCTCTCTATGCCCTTCCCTCTCTCTTGCACTCCTTCGCCCAGTCCTGGCAGGCCTGAAAAGAGTCAAAAGGCATCACTCAGCTGATCTCTGCTCTGCTGGAGCAGGCCATAAAGAACAGACTGGACATAGTGCCATATAATTAAATAAACCCTCACTAGAAACTGGGCCCTGATCTCAGCCTGGGGGCTTCTGGAGCTGCTACAATACAAAAAATAAATCATCATAACTTTAGACAAGAAAATTTTTGAAATGTCTCTCACTTCTTGCACTGTCGTCTCCTTCAGCGCCTGTAATAGACAAAAACAAGGGAAAAGTCATTAAACGCTTGAACTTACTCGAGCGTAGCACAGAGCTGGTGTCAGTCCCACGGTATCTTCCAGGCCGCGGGGGCTTGACTTTCTCCTGCCTTGCAGCATGTGACATCCTTTACCTCTGTACAGAGTGGCCATTAAATGCTCCTGTTCTGACCCAGTTTTGCACTTGCTTTGCACAGATATAAGTAGTGACACTGAGTGCACATCAGGGGAGTACCAGGCTCAGGGATTCAGCGTGAGAATTAGTTACATTTTCAAGTTACTGGCCAAGATTGTCAAAGTGAATCGTGGTTTTGGGAACCTCGGTGTTTGGGTCACCACCTGGAGATGCCTTAAGGGCCCCTGATTTTCAGAAGGTGCAGACCACTGGGCCTCTGAAAGTCAAGATCCTTTGGAGGCTTTTCAAGGTTGGACTCCTGAAAACTAAGGCACTCAAAACCACTAATCATTTTGGAAAGTCTTGGTCTTATATCTTGATATTAGCTCTAACCCAGCACATTCTCTATCACATCCCCCATTCCAAATGAATAGAATTCCAGCTCACCCTCCCCACCCATAAAGCCCCCTCTGGCATCAGAGCCACATGAAAGACAGGAAGACCTAGCTGGGCTGGAGAGAATCCCTAGAGGGATTTGCTCCTTCCTGGCTCTGGCCCAGATCATGCATGTCTCTAGATGGGGTGGGAGTGCGGGTGGGCAAAATACAGCCTGAGGGCCAGATCTGGCCCATCTAATATTTCTATCCAGCCTGTCAGGTTCTTTGGCTGCCCCCTCGCAATCTCCAGGCCGCTAAAAGTCCTGCAGCACAGCGGGGCGCTCAGGCAGGCTGCCTGCCTTCAGTGCCCCATGCCACTCCTGGAAGTGGCCGGCTGCTGCTGGCATGTCGCTGCACGCCCCTGGCAGGGGGGAGGCAGCTCCGTGCACTGCTCCTGCCCCCAGCACCATCCTCACAGCTCCCATTGGCCAGTGCTGGGGGGATGGTGCTTGCAGGCATGGGCAGCACACAGATACCCCCTATCCCCCTCCTGCCAAGAGGCATACAGAGATGTGCCATGGTGCTAGCAGCCAGCTGCTTCCGGGAGCAGTGCGGAGCCATGGCATGCAGGCAGCCTGCCTGAGACTTATTGTGCCATTAGCCAGGAGCCACCTGTGGTGAACGCCTCCTGGCCAGAGCCTCCATCTCGCACTCCCACCCGCACCCCAGGTCAGAACCCCCTCCTGCACCAAAACTCCCTCCCAGACCCTGCACCCCCTCCTGCACCTCAATCCCCTGCCCCAGCCCAGAACCTCTCCTTCACTAAACTCCCTCACAGAGCCCACACCCATCACCCTCTCCTGCAGCCCAACACTCTGCACCAGCCTGGAGCTCCCTCCCATACCCAAACTCCCTTCCAAACCCCATACCCCCTCCATCAATATAGTAGAAATGTGCAGCCCAGGATGGCTTACCAAAATTCATGGAGTTGTTGCCCACCCCTGCTCTAAATCCTAGAAAAGAAAATCATTAATTCCTCTTGTAAATGAGGCCTGAAGCTGCAGACCGCAGCAGGCTGTGACTTTGGCCAGCATGCGCACCCTGGGCTGAGACTCATGACGTCAAGGAAAGCAGAATAAATATTGTAAACGTGACAGAAGAGCTACTGCCCTCCTTGTGCCCAGGAAGGACTCATTGTGCTATAGGGCCAAGGGTGAAAGTAACTTAAAGGACTTGCCGGTACTCTGGAATCCGGAGGAGGGGCGTGGCCTCCACTGGAATAGGCGGAGCCTTTAAATCCCCAGGCCCTTTAAATCAGGATTTAAAGGGCCTGGGCTAGGGCTGTGGTAGCAGCAGCTGGGAGCCTCAAGCCCTTTAAATCACCCCCTGAGCTCCCAGCTGCAGAGGTGTCCGGGAGTCCTGGGGTTCGGGGACAATTTAAATGGGGCAATTTAAAGGGCCCGGGGCTCTAGCTGCTGCTACTGCAGCAGAGCCCCAGGCCCTTTAAATTGCCGACGGAGCCCCAGGGCTCCAGCAGCAGGGCCCGGGGCTCCTGCTGCCACTACCCTCCAGGGCCCTTTAAATCATCTCTTGAGCCCTGCTGCTGGAGCCCTAGGGTAGCGGTGGCAGGGCTCCCCGGTGGCTATGAAAAGGGCCGGGGGTGGTAGAGGCAGCGGGAGCCCCGAACCCTTTCAATAGCCACCAGAGCCCTGCCGCCACTACCCCAGGGTTCCGGCAGGCTCTGGGGGCTATTTAAAGGGCGCGAGGCCTTTACATTGTCCTCAGAGCCCTGGAGTAGTGGCAGTGGCGCTCCAGCCGCGATTTAAAGGGCCCAGGGCGGTAGCAGCAGCAGGAGCCCTGGGCCCTTTAAATCGCCAACTGAGCCCCGCAGCCGCTACCTCATGGCTCTGGCAGCGGGGCTCTGGCAGCAATTTAAAGGACCCTGGGGTCCAGCCCTTTAAATTGCTGCCTCAGGAAGCCGGTCCACCCATGTATAGCGCACCAGCTCTTGCCGGCATGGATGGCAGGTTTGTAGAAGTTTTGGTGGTGCCCAGAACCTGCCCCTGCCCAAACTCTGCCCCCCGAACTCCACTCCCCACCTGCCCAAGACTCTGGGAGGGAGTTTGGGTGGGAGAGGAGGTCTGGGGTGCAGGCCCTGAGCTGGGGCAGGGGACTGGGGTGCCGGAGGGGTGCAGGATGCAGGCTCTGGGAGGGAGTTTGGGGATGGGAGGGAGTGTGGAAGGAAGGGGTGCAGGTTCTGGGAGGGAGTTTGGGGATAAGAGGAGGTGTGGAGGGAGGGGGAGCAGGGGTGAGGGCTGTGGGGTGAGGCTGGGGGTGGATTTGAGATGTGGCTGGGGATGAGGGGTTTGGAGTGTGGGAGGGGACTCAGGGTTGAGGCAGAGGGTTAGGGTGCAGGGGGATAAGGGCTCTGCCTGGGGCTGGAGATGAGGGGTTTGGGGTATTGGAGAGGCTCAGGGCTAGGACAGAGGGTTGGAGTGCGGGGGGGATGAGGGCTCTGGCTGGGGGTGTGGGCTTTGAGATGGTTCAGGGCAGGGATGAGTTTGGGGTGCAGGCAGGCTGCCCTGGGACTGGAGCCAGAGAGAAGGACCCCCTCCAGCCCTCTCCCTTCTGGCAGCAGTGAGCTCTGGGGTAGGGACCCCCTTCTCCCCCCCGGCAGCACACTCACTCCCCCCCCACTGTCACTGCACGTGCTCCTAGAGCCCCTCTCAGGTCCAGGAATCCCCCTCACCTCCCCTGTGGTGGGTGCCATGCTGGGGTGGGGGGTGTGGCTGCCATCACATGTGCGCCTCCTCCCCGCTGCTGCCCCTCACTGTAGCCTCACTGGGGCTGCCCCTTGCCCACTGTGGGGCAAGAGCAGTGACTGCGGGCAGGGGGGCGGCTGTGCTGGTGGAGGGTCCTACTGGAAAATGAAAGGGTCCAAGGGGGAAGGGCAGACTGCCCTGGCAGTAGTGGAGGAGGGCACTAGGACCCCGGGGTGGCAATTAATGCAGGCAGGCAGCATGAAGCTGCTGGGGATGGGGAGAGACAAACACTCTGCTCCGGGACCCAGGGAGGTGCATGGAGGTAGCAAAGGGGGGCTAGGGGAGGCGCGGGAGGAGCAGCATGTGGGGCCAGGGGGGAGAGCTGGCCCCGAATATTCGTGGAGCTGGGCTCCCAGACCCTCAATTTTGCTGGAGTCAGGAGGTGGAGTTAGAGAGGGAGCGAATGCTCCATTTTCTTGCCTGGAGCTACTGCACCTTTTTTGGTCCTCCGTGCGGGCCTGTACAGGCTTACTTTCACCTCTGTATAGGGCTCAACTCCCAGCTCCATGGTCAGAAGAGCCTCCTGCCCTCCTTTGCTGTCATAGTCATTTTGCATTCGGTAAGGACACAGGCCCCCAGCATGCCTGAGCAGATCCATGGGCAGGACAAAACCAATCACTGGAATAAACCACTGGGATCTGTATAGCATAGCAGCAGGTGTCCAGCCTGCTATGCTGTGAAACTATCTGCTCCCCTGCTGATTCCCTTATGCTGGGGTTCTGTGCACCCTTGTAATTTCAAACCAATTTGCAAAAATCATATGCCACTAAGGCTATGTGGCCAGGCCCCAACATGTTGTATTAAAATGTGCTAACTAGTTACAAGGTGCTACTTGATCATTACACAGTCCAACTCTGCTCCAACAAGGGGCTGTAAAAATGGCAACACAAGGCTACTTGTTTATGGTTTCTCAGTGGCTCCAAGTGAAACCTACTTGGTTTACAAGTAAATGCATGGCCTTTGGAAATACCAGCCTTGCCAACTCTGCCTGGGCTCTGAGAACCAAGCTGGGTTCTCTTCTGCCCATGCATCATCAATAGTAATGATAAAATTCTACAAGCCAATAGCCCTGTGCATCCAAGACCACCGACAGGCATAACGGCATGTGGCTGCAGTTAACTGGCTGATACTAGCAGTCTCTCTAATGGTCCTCCTGCCCTTTCCCTCATCCTCCACAGCATTGCTGCTTGTCCCTTGGCCATCCCATCTCCATCCTAGACCCGTCTGTTCCCCACTTTCTTCCTACTAACCACCCAAATCTTGCCTGATTCGTTATCTTTCCACATTCTTCTCCCTACTTCAGTTGCTGTCTCTTGTGAACCTCAGCATCTGTTCCAATATCCAAGGGAGGTCTCACTGAAGACCTCCACATGTACCTGCAGGCCTGTACCCGCTTCAGACACCCCAGTTCTGGGGAATAAATTGTGCCCACACAATTCTGAAAATAGGTGCATTGTCCCTATCGATGAGGCCATACCCACTGCTCACTAATTTGCACATACCTGTCCTTTGATACACACATGCTCTGAGCATGCCCAATGTCCTCTCTGCATGTGCGTCTCTTTCTTATGCCCCCACAGGTGCATGTATATGGGGATTTGTGCCCATTCAAGCTGTGGAAAATGTGTTCCTATCTCCTCTGTGTGTGTTTAAAATAAATTATATACTTCCCTGTGAACAGCCTGCCTAGAGATTGCTAATACTTCATGACATGGAGGCCAGAAATCCAACGCAATCCTTCCCTACCTTTTGTATGGCAAAAGGCCTGTCCTTCAACTCCTGACAGATTAGAAGTTCCAGGCTGAGCATCTGACCTACTGACTAGGTAAATGATATTTGTGTTGATGCTTCCAGTAGTGAAAGACTAACTGCAGGGATGTCTGAAAATGATAGTCCAGTAGTTTTAACGAGAATGTTAGTGGATTATTGGGGGGAATAGCTAGACTTCCTTTGACACCTTGGGAAAGTCACCACACCTCTCTGTGGCAAAAGGCTGGTCTACACCACAAAGTTAGGTCATCTTAACTACAGCACTCAAGGCTGTGAAAAATGTCACACGTGGGTGATGTAGTTAAGCTGACCCAAGGCCTTGTGTAGACACCACTAGATTGATGGAAGAATTCTTCCATCTACCTAGCTCCCTGCCCTCAGAGAGGTGAGGAAGAACCTTTCCTCACTGGAGAAAATGTCTACAGTAAAGTGCTATCGCAGCACAGCTCCAGTGCAGCTGTTGTAGTGTTTCTAGTGTAGCCATAGCCTTAGTGCCCAGTCTTATGTCTGAATGGGGTATGTCTTCCTTCCACCTTTTGCCTGTCTCACCTGTTAAAGCTGCAAGCAAGTTGGGGAAGGGAGTGTTTCTTACTGGTTATTTGTACTGGGGTACCAGTCTCAATGGGAGCCTCTTGGCACTGCTATAATGAGTATTAATTAGGGCTGTTGATTAATTGCAGTTAACTCATGCAATTAACTCAAAATAATTAACTGATTAAAAAAATTAATTGTGATAAATCGCACTGTTAAACAATAGAATATCAGTTGAAATGTATTAAATATTTTTGGATGTTTTTCTACATTTTCAAATATATTGATTTCTATAACAGAATACAAAGCATACAGTGCTCACTTTATATCATTCTTTTTGATTGCAAATATTTGCACTGTAGAAATGATAAACAAAAGAAATAGTATTTTTCACTTCACCACATACAAGTACTGTAGTGCAATCTCTTTATTGTGAAAGTGCAACTTACAAATGTAGATTTTATTTTTGTTACATAACTGCACTCAAAAACAAAACAATGAAATCCCTGCAGGCTGCAGGGGCGCTTTTTAAAGACACCATAATAGAGGCCCAACTTCAATGTATACCCCAAATTAAGAAAAACAGTAAAAACTAAAAAAGAGCCACCATGGCTTAACAACCATGTAAAAGAAGCAGTGAGAGATAAAAAGGCATCTTTTAAAAAGTGGAAGTCAAATCCTAGTGAGGTAAATAGAAAGGAGCATAAACACTGCCAAATTAAGTGTAAAAATGTAATAAAGAAAAGCCAAAGAGGAGTTTGAAGAACGGCTAGCCAAAAACTCCAAAGGTAATAACAAAATGTTTTTTAAGTACATCAGAAGCAGGAAGCCTGCTAAACAACCAGTGGGCCCCTGGATGATCGAAGATACAAAAGGTGCGCTTAAAGACGATAAAGTCATTGCGGAGAAACTAAAAATGGATTCTTTGCTTCAGTCTTCACGGCTGAGGATGTTAGGGAGATTCCCAAACCTGAGCCGGCTTTTGTAGGTGACAAATCTGAGGAACTGTCACAGATTGAAGTGTCACTAGAGGAGGTTTTGGAATTAATTGATAAACTCAACATTAACAAGTCACCGGGACCAGATGGCATTCACCCAAGAGTTCTGAAAGAACTCAAATGTGAAGTTGCGGAACTATTAACTAAGGTTTGTAACCTGTCCTTTAAATCGGCTTCTGTACCCAATGACTGGAAGTTAGCTAATGTAATGCCAATATTTAAAAAGGGCTCTAGAGGTGATCCGGCAATTACAGACCGGTAAGTCTAACGTCAGTACCGGGCAAATTAGTTGAAACAATAGTTAAGAATAAAATTGTCAGACACATAGAAAACATAAATTGTTGAGCAAAAGTCAACATGGTTTCTGTAAAGGGAAATCGTGTCTTACTAATCTATTAGAGTTCTTTGAAGGGGTCAACAAACATGTGGACAAGGGGATCCAGTGGACATAGTGTACTTAGATTCCAGAAAGCCTTTGACAAGGTCCCTCACCAAAGGCTCTTACGTAAATTAAGTTGTCATGGGATAAAGGGGAAGTCCTTTCATGGATTGAGAACTGGTTAAAAGGGAAGGAACAAAGGGTAGGAATAAGTGTCTATCTTAATTCCAAATGGAGGACCCAAGGGTAAGCCTCTGATTATCCCAAGGGAGACCAATTCTATTTCAATTTATTCATAAATGATCTGGAGAAGCTCTTATGTAAATTAAAGTGGTGGCAAGGGAAGTTTGGATTGAAGAATACTAAAAAGACAGGGAACTCAAGGGTAGGAATTAATGGTAAATTCTCAGAATGGAGAGGGGTAACTAGTGGTGTTCCCCAAGGGTCAGTCCTAGGACCAATCCTATTCAACTTATTCATAAATGATCTGGAGAAAGGGGTAAAAGTGAGGTGGCAAAGTTTGCAGATGATACTAAACTGCTCAAGATAGTTAAGACCAAAGCAGACTGTGAAGAACTTCAAAAAGATCTCACAAAACTAAGTGATTGGGCAACAAAAAGCAAATGAAATTTAATGTGGATAAATGTAAAGTAATGCACATTGGAAAAAATAACCCCAACTATACATACAATATGATGGGGGCTAATTTAGCTACAACGAATCAGGAAAAAGATCTTGGAGTCATCGTGGATAGTTCTCTGAAGATGTCCATGCAGCAGTGTGCAGAGGCGGTCAAAAAAGCAAACAGGATGTTAGGAATCATTAAAAAGGGGATAGAGAATAAGATGGAGAATATTATTGCCCTTATATAAATCCATGGTACGCCCACATCTTGAATACTGCATACAGATGTGGTCTCCTCATCTCAAAAAAGATATACTGGCACTAGAAAAGGTTCAGAGAAGGGCAACTAAAAATGATTAGGGGTTTGGAACGGGTCCCATATGAGGAGAGATTAAAGAGGCTAGGACTTTTCAGCTTGGAAAAGAGGAGACTAAGGGGGATATGATAGAGGTATATAAAATCATGAGTGATGTGGAGAAAGTAGAATAAGGAAAAGTTATTTACTTATTCCCATAATACAAGAACTAGGGGCCACGAGAGAGATCACTTGATCATTACCTGTTAGGTTCACTCCCTCTGGGGCATCTGGCATTGGCCACTGTCGGTAGACAGGATACTGGACTAGATGGGCCTTTGGTCTGACCCACTATAGCCATTCTTATGTTAATGTAAAACTTTAGAGCCTACTAATCTACTCAGTCCTACTTCTTGTTGAGACAATTGCTAAGACAAATAAGTTTGTTTACTGTTATGGGAGATACTGCCAACTGCTTCTTATTTACAATGTCACCTGAAAGTGAGAACAGGCATTCGAATGTCACTTTTGTAGCCAGCATTGCAAGGTATTTACTTGCCAGATATGCTAAATGTTCATATGTCCCTTTATGCTTTGGCCACCATTCTGGAGAACATGCTTCCATGCTGATGATGCTCCTTAAAAAAATAATGCATCAATTAAATTTGTGACTGAACTCCTTAGGAGAGAATTGTATGTCTACTTTTCCGTTTTACCCACATTCTGCCATATATTTCATGTTATAGCAGTCTCAGATGATGACCCAGCACAAGTTTATTTTAAGAACACTTTCACAGAAGATTTGACAAAACGCAAAGAAGGTACCAATGTGAGATTTCTAAAAATAGCTACAGCACTCAACCCAAGGTTTAAGAATCAGAAGCACCATCCAAAATCTGAGAGGGACGAGGTGTGGAGCATGCTTTCAGAAGTCTTAAAAGAGCAACACTCTGATGCAGAAACTACAGAAGCCAAACCACCAAAAAAGAAAATCAACCTTTTGCTGGTGGCATCTGACTCAAATAATGAAAATGAACATGCGTCAGTCTGCACTGCTCTGGATCGTTTTTGAGCAGAACCCATCATCAGCATGGACACATCCTCAGGAATGATGGTTGAACCATGAAGGGATATGTGAATCCTTAGCGCATTTGGCATGTAAATATCTTGCGATTCCGTTGTGACATTCTGTACCTTCGGGGAGCGTATTGTAACCCCCATATTCTTCATTTTCATATAACTGTGATCTCACATATAAAGCATGCCTTGTAAGGTATCAGGGGAAAAGTTATGATCTGTTGAAAGTCATTTCTATATCCATATATGTGTATCATTAATGCATATGAAGTTATGAAAACTGTTGTATAGTAGTCAGTAAAGCATGCTGTAAGTTGGGGGAATCAGCCAGATATTAGCTCCCCAGAGGCAACTGCAAGGAAAGTAACCAACGCCCAGGTGGTGTGTCAAACAACCCATCAACAGCCATTGTCTAGCAAGGGAGCTACAATGCAATGACTCATCTGATTGAGGCCCCACCAGGGGAAATGCTGAACCTCGCTTGATGAGACTCAGCAATGCCACCCAGACATGCCTGGACTTGTGTACTACAAACACATGGACTGAGTGTATAAAACAGGCAGAGGGGACACATACTGGGCCCTTCTCCTGCCCCCACCTATGCTGCAAGCACCCAAGACCCTGAGAAGAAGATAAGACACCAACACAGGAGATTGGCCCAGGTTTAAGGAACAACCCTGTGTGTTAAAGACTGCAATATCCAGTGAGGCAAGAAAAACTGCTTAATCTAGTTGCTGCCCAGTCTAATAGGGTTGAGGGTTTAGACTGTGTGCTTATATTTTATTTTATTTTCGTTACCACTCTGGCTTGTTATGCTTTGACTTATAATCACTTAAAATCTATCATTATAGTTAATAAATCTGTTTGTTTATTCTTCCTGAAGCAATGCTTTTGGTTTGAAGTGTGTCAGAGGCTCCCTTTGGGATAACAAGCCTGGTACATATCAATTTTTTTGTTAAATTAACTAACTCATATAACCTTGCAGCGTCCAGCAGGCATAACTGGACACTGCAAGACGGAGGTTCTTAGGGTTGAGTCTGGAATTGAAGATATTGGCTACTGTCATTCGCTTGCAAGTAGCTGGGAGTGGTTTACATGTTAGAGGCTGTATGTGAATAGCCCAGGAGTTGGGGTTCTCACAGCAGTGCAGGGTCAGGCTGGCTCCCAGAGTCAAGGATTGGCGTGGCCCAGCAGATCACCAGTCCAGATAACACCAGACGGGAACATCACAGCCAGATACAACAGTGTTATGTGAACACCTGTTCTCATTTTCAGGTGATACTGTAAACATGACGTGGGCAGCATTATCTCCTGCAAATTGTAATCAAACTTGTTTTTCTGAGTGATTGGCTGAAGTAGGACTGAGTGGACTTGTAGGTTCTAAAGTTTTACATTGTTTTATTTTTTAATGCAGTTATTTTTTGTACATAATTCTACATTTGTACGTTCAACTTTCATTATAAAGAGATTGCACCATGGTACCTGTATTATGTGAATTGAAATATATTATTTCTTTTGCTTTTTACAGTGCAAATATTTGTAATAAAAATAACTATAAAGTGAGCACTGTACACTTTATATTCTGTAATGTAATTGAAATAAATATACTTGAACATGTAGAAAACATCCAAAAATATTTAAATAAATGGTATTCTATTATTATTTAACAATTCGATTAATCGCGATTAATTTTTTTAATCGCTTGACAGCCCTAGTGCTAATAAACCTGTCAATGTACTGGTCACTGTCTGTTTATGTTTCCATAACACTCATGATCATCACTGGCCTAATGGGACTCTCGCTCTCCCAGAAGAGGCTGTACTGTCTTCTGTCACTTTTGAAGAGCTTGTCCAGAAATTCTAACCTGATCTTCATGAACAAATCAGGTCTATCCACAGAGGGGGCCTTTCCAGTGGGAATGCTCTTCCCTCAGAGGAGTTTCAACATTGTTAAGGTTATTGTCCTTAGTCCTTCATACCTTCCAGGTGCTTTACAAACATTAACTAGTTCAGCATCACAATACGCCTGTGCAGTAGGCAGATAAATATTGCAATGATCCTGCTGGCTCACTATGAGTACCTTATCCCCAGTGCAGCTGAGCTGGAGGGAAAGAGCCAGGAGAGGGTGCTATATTAACCATTTCTACAAGCAGCCAGCAGTAAAGGGCTTGATAATCCCTGCATCACAGGAAATAGGCTATTCAAAGGTCACAGGGTACTGGTTCGGGAGAGACCCAGGGATTGCATGTGAGCAGCAAGACAGAGGCTGCCACCTGGGAACTGGCTACTGAGGGAAGACCAGGTAGCAGGCAGCCTGAGAGCAGGGAGTGTAACGCTGAGAGCTGGGCTGGCACAAGGCCAGCAGCTGCTACAGCAAGTCAGAGGGCAGCAGTCTGAGCACAGGGAGCATGGGATAACTAGGGTGTCAGGAGAATAGTGCGTTCAGGCCCCAGTGACATAATGGTCAAAAGAACTGTGCTCTGGCTGGTGGAGGTACTTCACTGCCTCCAGGAGAGAGGTGGACTGGAGGGTGTATCCCTGGCTTGCATGAGGCCTGAGGTATCCACTGGCTACTGTTACCTTTATATTCCTGGGTAGGACTGCCTCCAGGGTTGATATTGGGTTGGCCTGTGCTGAAACTGTTAAAGTAATTGTGCCAAGGGTCTTTGTACTTTGGTTTCTGGCAGCCCTAGTAAAGTAATCCCCCTGACTTGGAATGTGTCTCTGGGTACCCGGTGAGGGCTACAGCTTGTAGAATCCACATGCCACAGGAGTCACCGCAGCACCCTGCAGTGGAATCTGTTACAGTATTTGTATCCCCATTGTACAGATGGAGAAATTGAGACACAGAGGAGGGAAGTACCTTGCACAAGGCCATACAGCAAGTCAGTGTCAGAGCTCCAATTAGAATTCAGGATTTCTGGTTAAAACTCTAAGCTCAGTGCACTACATTACTCTGTGTTTCATTTCTTATTGCAACACTTGCAACAATAGATCAATCCAGCCTGACAGGGCTGCGGGATTCCTCTTCCCACTGTTCTTTCTGGCCAGCACCACAGAGGGGTGAGTAAACCACATCTTCAAACCCTACAACCATCTAGTTTGGAAAAGTAACATAATCTGGTAGTTCATTGTTAAATCCTCTGTTAAACTGAACAGAAGGTTGGATGCTCACATATCAGCCAGGTAGGAGGGACTCTGGAGTTAACCATAGAATAATCACTTAGGCAGAAGTATTGTCTGTAATCCATTTACAGTAAACACTTATTCAGTGAGGTCTCCAGAAGCTAGGTGTGGATTTAATTGGCTTGATGTCTGATCCACCAAAGAGTGCTGCAAATCTCTTCCCAAGACATCAACCCTTGTCATACTCAGGTTATGAAAGGCCACATAAAGTGATGAAATGAAGCAAAAGTTTGTAGAGATCTGGGACCAAATTCAGGCCTGGTGTAATTGGTGCAAATCCTTTTGTTGTTAGTAGGAATTGCACCTGTTTACATAGGGTTGAATTTGGTCCCCTGTGCTTTAGTATCAGTCTCCCTATCAGTGAGGTTTTATCCAGGTTCAGTTCAGTAGCTTCATTGGCCAATAGCAAACTTCTCATTTGGAGCTCTTTAAAGAGGTCTGTGTGAGCGACACTGTGCTTCAGATCTGTACAAAGCCTGATGCTGAAGTCCATCTGGTATGGCAATGCCTCCTTTCCCTTGGTTACTTGGTATGTGGAAGTTTGGGATTAGCTGATAGGAGTGGAGCCAGCTGTGAGAAACTGTTCTTTTCTGTATCGCTCTGGTATGTAATTGTACCAAAGCCTAGCTGCATTGCTCATCAGATCTCTCACTGTTTCGATCACAGAACTTAGAAACGGAAAAAAGATCTTTTAGCTCTTCTAATCCATGGGTTCTCAGTGTGGGGATTGTGATCCAATAGATGTCAGGAGGCTGAGTACCCTGCCTTTCCCATATTGTTATGTGGGAGGAAGGATTCTCAGCTAGATAGAAGGGGGAGTTGTGCCAGTAAGGTAAAGGTTTAGAACCTCTGATCTAATCGATTTCCCAGCCAATGAATGATTGTTGCTTGTTGTAAATTTACTAGGGCAGGGGCGGGCAAACTTTTTGGCCTGAGGGCCACACCGGGTTTCCAAAATTGTATGGAGGGCCAGTTAGGGTGTGTCTCCACAAACAGCCAGGTGTGGCCCAGCCACCACCTCCTATCTCACCGGCCCCCTGCTTTTTGCCCCCTGACAGCTCCCCCAGGACTCCTGCCCCATCCAACCCCCTGTTCCCTGACAGCCCCCCCGGGACACCTACCCCATCCACCACCCCGTGTTCCCTGACCCCTGACCACCCCCAGACCCCGCACCCGATGCCCCTTGATGCCCCATTCAACCCCCCCCTCATTCCTGACTTGCCCCCTGGGACCCTTGCCCCATCCAACCACCCCTTCTACCTGTCCCCCAACCGTTCCCGGAACCCCTTCCCCTGACTGTCCCCCACTGCCCCATCCAACCTCCCCTCTCCTTCCTGACTGCCCCCCTTGGAGCCCCTGCTCCCATTCAACCCCCCTTTTCCCCACCCTCTGATCGCCTGACTCCTATCCACAACCCTGCCCCCTGATCACCCTCCTCGCAACTCCCCTGCCCTCTAGCCAACCCCCCCTGCTCCCTTACCATGTTGCCTGGAGCACCAGTGGCTGGTGACACTACAGCTGTGCTGCCCAGTGCACTGGGTCAGGCCATGGCTCTGCAACTGCTGTCTGGCCACCCAGAGCATTGCGTTGGTGGCACAGTGAGCTGAGGTTGTGGGGGACAGGGGAGAGGGGCAGGGGACTAGCCTCCCAGGCCAGGAGCTCAGGGGCCGGGCAGGAGGGTCCCGTGGGCTGTATGTGGCCTGTGGGCCATAGTTTACCCACCTCTGTATTAGAGCTTTGTCCAATCTCATTGTAAATGCCCCAAACAATGGGGCTTCCAGCACTTCCCTTGGGAGATGATGCCACAGCCTAAGAGAGTTCACCAGAAACATATTCTTAGAGCAAGTTGAACTAACTCTGGATTGATTATTTCATATCTCTAAGCCAGCAGGTAAGAGTTGATTCTGGGCTGAAGCCCAGCCCCTGCCTAAAACCTATGACCTGGAAATGCTACACACTTAATTTTTGCCAATACTTCCCTCTGGTCTGATATTTTCTCCCTTCCATGAGATGACAGAATGGCAAAATATTTTGGAGAAAGTGAGCATATCCTGTCTGGCCAGGAGAGAAGAGGTTATCTGTGTCCATCTATATTCTGTGTATCATCATGATAGCTGAGTGCCTCACAAACCAATGTAGTAACGCAAGAAGGTCTCTGTATCTCTCTCTTTGTGTATTTCATAAGGAGGTTTTCTGTGTGTGGTTTTTATATACTGCAGAGTATGACTGCCATCTTACCCATTACAGCATTATCTGTCCTGGAGGGGCAAGACCAGCTTTTAAAATGAACTCGATGGAGATATTCATGCTGGCTGTGTTTAATATTTGGCTTGAGCCCATTTCCTGACTGTGATTTGTGCAGTGCCCACTGGCGGGGGCTGCGGGGAGTTTTAGCTAAACAAGCAGCACCATCTATGGGCTTCATCTGGGATTTCAAACAGTCAATTTTAAAATCCCAAAGAGGGGTGGGTGCCTCTTTCTATTCTCATTTTCCATGTTCTGAGCAATGGGTCTCTCTCCCCTAATCCATCTCACTGCCACGGAGTCTTTCCAGACATTTAACCTGTATTTTCCCTTCCTAATATCATCCTATTTTTTCTAGTTATGCTTTCTAGGTCCACTCTAAATAATTACTCTCTCTCCTTGATGTTTGCGCCCTTCTAATCCTTTTGGATTTATGTCCCTCCTTTAATCCCTAATGTAACTGTTCCCGTAATACTGAGGAGTTGGGATAAAGTGATATGTACAAGCAGCACATAGACTGGTTTTATTAATTTTCCCAGCTACCTTTATCCCTCAAAAACCTTCCTATAGGCCAGGGATTGGCAACATTTGGCCACGCCATGCAGCCTGTCAAGGAAATCTGCTGGCAGGTCAGGCCGGTTTCTTTACCTGCAGCATCTGCAGATTCAGCTGATCACAGCTCCCACTGGCCATGGTTCGCTGTTCCAGGCCAATGAGGGCTGCGGGAAGTGGCGGCCAGCACATCCATGTGCCAAAGTTGCCAATCCCTGTTATAGGATAAGGCCTAGGGTTGGGGAAAAAATGAAAAATAATGAGAGTTCCCCCTTTCTCCAGAGTATCTGAAACACAGAGTTCCTGATAGCAATACAATGAATCCAGCCTGGGCTTGCTCACAGGGGTAATAAGGATGTTTGTTTTAAATTAAACAGGTGTGATGGCTCGTGTGTTCAGTCATCAGCTACCGTAAAATACTAAGAAGCTGTTTTTTTTCTCTTTGCCTGATGCAAATTTTCTGCTCCACTAAATGCTTCCAAACTCTCCGTGGCAGGACACACCTCTCTCAGTGAATAGCACAGACTTGAGACTTGTCTATAACCTTGTTGGGGGACCTGGCTACCACACACTTAGAGTTGGACAGCCCAGGACTTTAGGACAGGTCAGAGACATACTTAAGATCCTGTCTACATTGCAAAATGGATCTGTGCTTTAGCAGTGTTGCGGAATTCTGACCCTCAGCATGATTACACTTGCAATGTGGACATGCTCTTGGTCTCTCATTAGTTCACATGAAGATTAAACAATATTTAGGCACCAGAAATTATTTGAAAATGGTCAAAAGGGTGCCTATCCTCAGGAAGACTCAGAAAGAGATAGTCATCTATTCTATATTCACGCTGAAACTGAGGAGATCCCTGTCCCCTAGCACCAAAGACCTAAGTGGCTCATTCAGGGGAGACAGCATTACAGGATCTGTGTGTGCTTCTCCACTTAACCTCTCCATCCAATGCATATGGAAATACTGATGTTATGATATTGCATTCCCTCAGACAGAAACACATCTCAGGGGACAGGGAAGCAGGAGCCCTGCTCTGGGAATTTTGCCACCAGAGATCCTGGAAATAGACTACCAAGACCATACAACTAAGGGAAACAGGCCCAGCTGCCTCAAAAATTCCAAAACTGAAGGCCTGATTCTGCCACTCTTACTTCTACTGAGCAGCACTTTAATTTGTCCCATTAAAGAAAAATGGTTTAATTGCAGAATAAGATGATATTCAACCTAAGCAAGGGCAGCAGAATCAGGCCCTGGATTCCCTAGATAGCACTTACTTTCTTTTCCCAGAGTCCTGCTGAGACTAGTGAATTCATTACACAAAGCACTCATACACTATAGTTTTTCAGACACAAAGATAAGCATGGAGTACAATGTTCATCTTACTGCCACTGATCACACTTACTGCCTTGTCACTATGGGTTGTGTTCTCTTCAATGCTCACTAGTTTATCTGAGTTATGCCTGATGAATGTTTGTGTGGAAGATCCCCGAGTAGAGCCAGGTCATTACAGGAAGTGGTGCTGACGACTCTGTAAGTAGCAATATTGCCTATGAGTCAGTACTGAAACATGACAAGCCTGGCAGCTAGGGAGTGCTTTGTGATGGGAGTTACTTGGTTTCAGGTGAGAGGTTAACTTGAAGTCCTAATTGCTTGTTACCTTAAATCCTAAATCACTTGTGCACGTCTCATAAAAGTTAGTGGATTAATCTTTGTGTTCTGCCCAAATTTCAATTTGGGTAGCTATACTCAGCCTTCCTAAATTCCCCTGTAGCTTTAATTACTTAATGGTGCTATGACAATTTACACCAGCTGAGGATTCCTCCTTCCTTCCCCAATTCTTCATTTCCAGTCTTAAATCATTGTATCTTTGTATGCTGTTAAACAGCTACCATGTTCTACCCCAGAGGTGGCAGCCCTTTGGTAATGAGGGAAGTGATCCCTGCATAGGTATGCACTTTGGGAGCCTTTAAGATGGCAGAAGTTATATAATGTAAGATATTTAGTCTAACATATGTTCAGTTAGAATCACTGATATATGCACTGTTTAGCAGATATATATAACATAAGCATATGCAGTACTCACATATATAATAATAATATTTTACATTTCAACAGCACTCAAAGTAGTTTACAAACTTATATTCCTACACCACCATTGAAATACAGTCAATCTCTAGGGTAGAGAGTGACAGCCAGGAGAAACTAGAAGCAACAAGCATTATCCCACAGGACACATTGCACCAGCAGTCTATTTTATAGCACTGGTTTAGAAATTTGTTCTGTTCTCCATGGTGAAATGTGTCATATTTCATATTGGACTTCACTCCTTCCCAGACTGAGAGGTTTCTTTCTCTAGGGAGCGGCAATTTCTTCAAGGAAGAGCCCCAGAGAAACAGCAAAAGGAAAGGAACATTTTATCTTTAGCAACTGGTCATCTCCATTTTGGAAGCAGCAAAAGAAGAACCATCTGTTGGGCAGTGAATATTCAACACATGAGCAGTGACTCGATTATGAATATGAGAATGTGTTATTATTATTTATAGGGTGCCCTAGATGTGCATGACACTTAAAAATCCTTGGGCTGTACGATATAAATTCGATCAAGAATGCAACACAAAATAGCAACAGACCACCATGGTACGTGGGTGTGAGGATGTGGGGGCGGCAGCAGTAAACACAAGTAGGAGTGGACAGCCCTTGGAGATGGCGATTGTTCCTGTTGACAGGAGGTTGTTTGAGCTGATCACTTTCACACATTCCTTGCTGTTTATGTAGGTTTTTAATCTGCTCCTGTAATTAATATTTCATTATTATTTTACATTCTATATTCACTGAAGTGCTCTGTTCCTGCAGAACTCTACATGGAAATGACCAAGCATTAAAGGAACATTAACCAGCTACTGGCTCTAACTACAATATTCTTCCATGAGCAGTGAGACTGCTGCCTTCTCAGGAGCTTTTAATGCCCAAAAGCTTTAAAAGAATCAGTTTTAAACAAAATGATTCACAGAAATCAAATTGATAGGGTTAGGCACCTTTGCTGTTAGCCTTCATAGGCTTTAGTTCAGATACTACGATAAATTCTTGTTAAGTTCACTGGGAGCTGGATCAGGTCCTAAATGAACCTACCTGAGGCGCATAGAGCCCGAAAGATGCTGAGCTCCCTCAAATCGCAGTGAAGAAAATCAGAATTGGGGGCATTTCACACTTTACAGAAGGTGCTCAGAACTTTGCAGGATTGAGCCTTTGGTTATGTTCTCTGCTGTTGGCCTCTTTTTGATTTGCCCCCACTCTCTTTTGCAGAGCTGCTTGAGAATTTTCTCTTACAGACCTTCCTGCCTGGACTTTCAGCCATCTGTTTGCAACTAAGTTAAGGTATGGGCATCTTTCCCTTCATGTGGGGCTCCTTTTCCACCTGTCTCCATGGGAGATTTTCCTTCCAATATTTTCTATTTTAAACAGATATTTATTGGCTTGCTGAAGTTTATTTGATCATAGAAAGTTGGTGTTTCCCAACATCAGCAGCCGGCAGCAAATGAGTCAAATCTTAATTTCTGCAACAGCTTTCATGACTAAAAAGAGCACATGCTAAATTGTTACTTGGTACATTTGTTTTAAACAGGCCTGATATTTCCTTGCTCTATTTAGCTACCTAACCAGGTACTTACATGGCCTTCACCAACACAGTATCCAAACACCCCTCATTACTTAAAATATGACACTAGTCTTTTGCTCTTCCTTTTCTGCCACCAAAAATGGGCTTAGGGTATTTCTTGAAGATGAATGACTGAGCGAATTAGGGTACTATTATGGGAAGGACTGAGTGAAGAGATGGGACTTATATATGACTCTGAATGTGTCAAGGCTAGTGGCCATTCTTATTTCTTGTGGCAAGAGTTCCAAGTTCTTGGTCTGGCTCCTGTGAAGGTTCCGTCTCCCATGGTCACAAGCCTTCCCTTATTAGTCCACAGCAACATCATTAAGTCAAGTGTTGTGGGAGGTCCTTGGTTGCCGCAGGATAGACAGTTTCTCAGGTATCCACGTCCAATTTCATATGGGGCTTTGCAAATCAAGACAGCTAATATTTTTAAACTTGACTTGGCCTGTGTATACTAGGTGCAAAGTCCTGTTTAAAATCATGTTAGTTAAAATCTGATAGTGAATACATTTTAAAACATAATCACTTTTCCTTATCTAGATCTGACTTTAGAGTTCATGTTTCTTGGTCCATTTGATTTTTGACTTTTCTAATGAGAATGAGAATAGCCTGATCTTCTGCATAAATTAGTATTTAGACACTTCTTTAAAAGGAGATTTAGCCTGATAGACTCAGATCACCCAAAGAGCCATTACAGCCTGTTCTGTAAATCTTTATAAATTCACAGATTATTGACCCTTTTTTGCCTTGCTCAATCTGCTAAGTGTTATAAATCCATGTGCTAAAGTTCCTTAGAACACTGTCACTGGACAAGGTTAGCACAAGCAGGTGCAAAAGAATATAGTTCTAAATGAAAAGTAACTGTTTTTTCATTTTCCTTTCCCCCTATTTACTACATGGATTAATGACCTGAATGTGTCTGACATACAAAGACGTGTCTGAAATACAGCAGGTTAAGAATGTGTCTTTAGGTAGCAAACTTTCCAGTTAGGCACCTTAAAACTAGCCCAGACTGATTTTTGGCATGCGACAAAGTGTGAAAACATAATGTGTTCCCTCATAGATATATTATATGCCAAATTTTAGCCCAAAGCATATTTTTACAGCTGAGTTATAAGCCCTGGAAAAGACAAGACATAATGAGACATCAACAAATAAACAAACCAGACAAAAGCTTGGCCCACACAGATGGGAACATGCTGCTGTCATTTAGTGTATTTCCACATTAAAGTTAATGATGGGCTGGATCAGGGAACTATACCTATATATATATTTATAATTGGAGATATACCAGTCTCCTAGAACTGGGAAGGGACCTTAGAAGGTCATTGAGTCCAGCCCCCTGCCTTCACTAGGCAGGACCAATTTTTGCCCCAGATCCCTAAGTGGCCCCCTCAAGGCTTGCGCTCACAACCCTGGGTTTAGCAGGCCAATGCTCAAACCACTGAGCTATCCCTCCCCCTGAGTATTTCATTTTCAATCTCTAGGCCACATATTCAAATCCAGAACAAGTCTGATAGTATCAGAAAGTCATCACCTTCTATCAACTGTTTAATAGCCCTAATGTGAGCAAGTTGATCTCTGTCCTTTCCCTTATTGACTGATGTCCTCATCACTAAAGCCACCAGCACAATTTGCACACTATGACTGGCAACCTAGGTCAAAAAACAGGAACATAATGTTATGTTCCCGAGTTCATCCCACCTGCCTTTCAATACTGCTCAATGGCCAGCAGCTCTCAATTATAGACAGGAGCTTAATTTTAGTCTCTGATTTTAGGAAGTCTTGGCCCTTGTTGACAATTTCAGTAGAGTAGCTAAGGACTGAACAAGGCCCCGGTACTGAATTCCCCTCTGCCCCATAATGTTGGTGCTCCCATCAATGTAGGTTTGATGTCTCTTGGTGAGTGGTGTGGGGTAATCTTGTCATTCTGATACACATTCTTTACTTTATTTCATGGCTAAACCGAAGACATCAGGTTTTGTCTGCCACATTTGATTAGCATTCAATCTTACCTAACACAATGAAACAGAAAACCCTTTAGATATTATGGATGTCCAGAATTTGAAAAGTAATTGACTGGAAAAAAAGCAACTGGAAGGATATAAGGTTTATTTGGACCTTAAGTGAAAATTTGAAATAAGCACCACTGAACATACTACAGATGGGATCCATTTCATCCAAACTATAGAATCAAATAACCTGTATTAAATTACTCACTTTTGTGAAATATAACCAATGGGCTGTCTCCTGAATGCAAACCTAATGGGACTGTTTGAAGCTATGCACATTTTTATTGGAAAAATATAAACGAAAACATAATTTGGGCTGCGATTTAGTGAGAGTTCACTGATGATCTCTGTTAGATGTGAAGCCAGAGAGCATGAAACATGGAATAGACTGGCACTGCATTTTATTTTGCTTAACATGGGCCAAGCATAGTGGATTGGATGTCTCAGGGAACAGACTATAGAGCAGTGGTGGGTAAATGTTTTGGCCCAAAGGCCACATCTGGGTATGGAAATTGTATGGCAGGCCATGAATGCTCATGCAATTGGAGGTTGGGGTGCAGGAGAGAGTGAGGGCTCCAGCTGTAGGTGCAGGCTCTGAGGTGGGACCAGAAATGAGAAGCTCAGGGTGCAGGAGGGGGCTCTGGATTGGGACCGAGGGGTTCAGAGGGTGGAAGGGGGATCAGGGCTGGGGCAGGGGGGTTGGAGCACGGGGTGGGGTTGCAGGCTCTAGGCGGTGCTTACATCAAGCGGCTCCCAGAAATGTCCCCCTTTCTGGCTTCTATGCGGGGGCACAGCTCTGGGCAGTTCTGCATGCTGTCCCGTCTGCAGGTGCCACCCCTGCAGCTTCCCATTGGCCATGATTCCCAGCCAATGGGAGCTGCGGGGGTGGCACTTGCGATGGGGGCAGCATGTGGAACCCCCTGGCTGCCCCTACGCATAGGAGTGGACAGAGAACATGCTGCTGCTTCTGGTAGCCATCCGGAGCTACACCATGCGCAGAGCGGGCAAGCTCCTGACCTTGCTCCCCGGCAGCAGCTCAGAGACTGGATTAAAATGTCTGAAGGGCCAGATGCAGCCCCTGGGCTATAGTTTCCCCACCCCTGCTATAGAGACTTTCATTTACTATGGTCTAGTGTAGCCCAGGTTAGTGGTGACCAAAAGATGCAATCAAATGATGGCTGTTTGACAGATTGTGTGGCATGAGTTAGTGAATTCCCAGTCTACTTCCTAGTAGTCAGTTGTCCACATCAGAGAAATCACCTTCACACTTGGCACTAATTAATCCTGTCTCCGGAGAGAGTTTAAAGGGTCAGTGGACCATGGAGATCAAAGTCCCTCCAAGCCAGGGGTGAGAGACTGGGGGCTGGCTCTGGAGTGGTGTGTGGAAGAAGGTCACAGTGCCCTTCTCCAAGAAGCACCAGTGTAATGGGTAATGATAATAATAATACCTAGCCCTTTTATGTAGGGCTTTTCATACAGAGATCACAAAGCCTTCATGAAGGAGGTAAATGTTCTTATTCCTGTTTTCACAGATGTGGAAACTGAGGAGTGGAGTGGTCAAGTGATTTATCTAAAGGCTTCCAGCAAGCCAGCAGCAGGGCTGTGACAAGAACCTAGGTCTCCTGTGCACTAGCCCACACTGCATCTCTAAAAGAGAAAATGGAAAACTTGCATTTCTCTGTCAATCAGTCTAGCTTCTTTCACCAGTATGACATTGGGGACGGGGGAAGGGAGAGAATAATACTAATTCCTGAAGTAAATATTGATGTCATTTGTTTTAATACATACCCACAAATTAACCATTGCTCTTGTTATTTCAGTGAGGGGATAAGCTAATTTGTCTAGCTTTTCTCAAATCTCTCTCTCACACATACAAACACAGACTCAAATTCCTCCCTGATATAACTCCACTGAAGTCAATGGAATTATACGAGAATTAATCCTGACCCCTCCTCCCCAGTCTCCCACTGCACAAACACAATAATGTGATCAGAGAAAAACAATTTATACCATATTTTTAAATATGAAGTCAGTATTTTGCTAGTCATAAAATTGTGAGCATCAAAGTCTGTAAGAGCATGTTAATGAAAGCAGCAGGCATAACTTAGCCACTGTACCACGCCAGTGGGAAAAGCTGCTCACTTTCTCTTATACATTTCACTCATAAACTGTAGCTTGTGGTGCTACCAGTATAGGAAGAATTAATGTCTTTCATGTTATTCATTCCCTTCAGTCAATGATCCTCCATTACATGAAAAGGTTTCAATGTATTTTTTCTGTTATTTTGATGTAAGCTGTTAAAATAAGAAAACACTGATTGTTTAACAGTAGAAGCTAGGCTGGTATATTCCTTCTTTTAAGGCTCACTCTAGTTTAAAATCAATAAATCAAGGAAATATTAAAAGATTTTGTTTATTTGAGATCATGACAGGGAGATCATTAGGATTGGAGTGAAGGCTGGGTGAATGCTGCCCAGTTTTCTCCACATTTTTGCTGAAGTTCATCTCAGTCATATCTCATTTCAGCTCCATTGTGCACAGGCCTGGCTTCCTCTGGCTTTTGTTATCCTAAATGGCTTTTTCTCTGATATGTTGAATCATGAAAGTGAGCTAAGAAAAAAAAGTTATTTATGCAACAAAACAAAAAAGTATTAAATAAAAAATATCTGACTGTCACTAACCCCCACAGTGTGTGCATGGGCGCGGGGGTGAGGGAGTAGTTCTTTTTCTCACAATGTGTATCTCCTTAGAAACTGAGACACAGGAGCACACTTCAGTCCTTCCCTGCCATGCACTCCACTTAGATGTGAGTGATGGGCCTCCCTGGCAAAAGCAGAGCCTGCTAATGAGTCGGAATCACAGGATGGTTCTTACGAAAGGGATCAATCCTAGGACCAGTTTGCAGCTACCAACCTGTATTTTCTTTCACCTGTGACCAGTTCAGAATTTGAATCTTGGTCTTCAGAGGTTCAAAGCACTAAGCCAGGGAGCCTCCTTGTGCCCCTTTCAAAGGCCAGACATTTATTTGACAAGCTGTGAGTGTTTGTCAATGTCTTATGTGTGGGTGTTTGTGTGTGTGTGTGTGTGCACATATTTTGGAGAGAGAGAGCATGCATGTGTATTGTTTGTTGTGGGGGGAAGAGTGTGCTAGTTACTCAGCACTTATGGACGTGGAATAATTAAAGCTCTGTGCACAGGTTCTCTGGGACCCGTTTAGCATACACCACAGTGCACTTTACTCCCCTCCCTTCAATGTTCATTAGTTGACTAGGGTGCCAGAG
This sequence comes from Chelonoidis abingdonii, assembly GCF_003597395.2. Classification (NCBI taxonomy): domain Eukaryota; kingdom Metazoa; phylum Chordata; order Testudines; family Testudinidae; genus Chelonoidis; species Chelonoidis abingdonii. Next base: position 112,175,016 of record NC_133772.1, on the reverse strand, counting down.
GTCGTGGATCTGGGTAAAAAAGAGGAGGCTGCCAGCCGAGAGAGAGAGAACCCCTCCCAAACTTTCCAGCCTTCACAAAACCGTTCCTCAGGGCTGCTGCTCTTCCCAGGAGTGGCTCGTCAGAAGCAGGCGAGACGTTTCCACCCTCCTTCTGAGGCACCTGCTGGAGCAGCAGTTTCCAGCCGGCCGGGCTGCAGCAGGCAGGACCTGCTCTGGGTTCTAGGTGAGTGAGCTCAGATTCGTCTTCCTTCCCGTCTCCTGCCCCACTGCCAGCAGCTCCACGATGCTACAACGGGTGGAACTGGGGGCTTTCAGAGAGCCCAGGCTCCAGGGCGCGTAGGGACACCTTCCCACTGCGTACGGGGTGCTGGTAGGGTGGGAGGGACCCCAGGTGCCGGGGCCCGGCGGCACACAATACTCTGGCTGGTGCTGCAGGGACAGCTGCCTCCAGTGCCACGGCTCCCAGGAGGGCTCCTGCCAGAGGCACTGAAGGGACAGCTCCCTATTTCCTGCTGGGGGTGCTGAAGGGACAGCTCCCTCCTCAGCACAGGGCGGTTCCTGCTGGGGGTGCTGAAGGGACAGCTCCCCATTGAGCTGCCTGCGGCTGTTGGGAGAGGGCTGCTAAGGGGGAAGCTCCTCGAGCCTCTGCAGTTCACACCGCGGCTGCTGCTAAGGCAGCGCCTGGCCTCGAAGGGCCACCAGCTTCTTCCCAGCTCCCTTGGACTCCGGCCACAGCAGATCCAGGCAGCCAGGTAACAAGAGCAACAACTATGCACTGCTAAAAACAGCAAGCAAGGGGATTTCAAGGTTATTCCGTGTGCCAGCCAGACAGCAAGCCGGGCGAGCGCGGAGAGGAGGGTGAGCTGATCTGGAGACTGCCCAGCGGTCCTGCCAGAACCAGGCTGGGGCTGCCAGTGTGGGCACCACACAAAGTTCCCAGTGGCTACTAAATCTTTAAAGTGTAAGGGACAAATGTGCTTCCGATTTAAGTTCCAGGCTGAAGTTTCCTTACAGTAGTGGATAAGGTCCAGCCGGGGAGTGTAAAAAGCGGGCAGCGCTGGAACGGGCGGCTCCCTGCTTCATTTATTTGTCATAGGTCCTTGTACCCTTGTACCTTTTAAATGTGTCTGGCACGGATGGAAAAAGAAAGAGCTAAACGTAGTCATCGTTGTGTTGGGGGAGCTGACATGGACCTGCCGAGATGGCTGCTGTTTTGTACCTTTGGTTTTTAGGGGATTTTGTGTGCTTGTTGCTGTAATCACGTGCATTGACTATACAATAACGACAGACAGACAGACACACACAGCGCTCTGTTGCTGTTACAGAGTTCCTCGCACAACGCCGAAGGTTGCAGCTGGGGCAGCAATTAGCAGGTGTTTTGTCCATTTCCTAATTTTGCGCATGTAGGGACAACAGTCATTGAGGTAATCTGCAGATCTGGGGCTGCCTTCCACGGATAAATTAGAATTCTGGATCTGATTCGTGTTGCAGTGGATTAGAGCAACCACCCTTTCTCGCTTCCCTTCTTCCCCCACCTTCCTTCTGACATGCAACACAAAAATTGACTCTGCCTGTAACAGGAACTCCTGTAGTAGAGAAATGGGGAGCCGCGGAGCGAGCTTTAGTGCTGATGCAGCCGGCAGACAGAGGCTCCAGACACCGCAGCCTCTGGGATCTCAGTGGCAGTGCCGCCTGCAAGCTCCCTGAAGCCAGGCACTGACTGGGGCTGTGACAGTAACAGCTGGGAAATGAGGAGCGATCGTTCCGCAAGTAGCTTGTCTTTGTCACACGCCACTGAACTGGTGGGGGTTTCATTGCAGGGGGTGAGTGTGGCAGACGGGAGGGAGGGGCGGGGGAGGACAGGAGAGATGGCATTACCAGGAGCAAACAGGGGAGCCGAGGGGAGGCGGGGGGGATGGGGAACCTGGAAGGAAATGGACGCATCAAGTATCTGTCCGAGGCGGTGATGTTTGTTCTCTTCTTGCTCTCTCTGCAGGAATGTAATCCACAATGCTAGTTCTCAGGGTGCTCAATGTTGTTGCTCCAGCCTACTTCCTGTGCATCTCCTTAGTGACCTTCGTCCTCCAGCTCTTTCTCTTCATCCCCAGCATGTTCAAAGACCCTTCCACCACCCCACTTTTCTCTCCGGCTCTGCTGCATGGGGCCCTCTTCCTCTTCCTCTCAGCTAATGCCCTGGGGAACTACATCCTTGTGATACAGAACTCCCCTGAAGACCTGGGCAAGTGCCTGAACTCGGGCAGAGGAGCCGAAGTGGTAGCGGACCAGCCGGACAGAAGCAGGTCCCCTTGCTCAGCCTTGCCCAGCACCCACTTCTGTAGACTGTGTGCCAGAGTCACCCAAAGGCATGACCACCACTGTTTCTTCACAGGGAACTGCATCGGGAGCAGGAACATGCGGAACTTCATCATGTTCTGCCTCTACACCTCCTTGGCTTGTCTCGACTCCCTGGTGGCAGGGGTGGCTTACATTTCTGCAGTGCTCTCTATGTCCTTTGCAAACCCACTGGCCTTCCTCACCCTCCTGCCTCACTCCATCAGCCAGTTCTTCTCAGGTAAGTGGCCTCTCTCCCAAAGAAAGTGGCCTCTCTCCCTTTGCTCAAATATGTCACTTGGGTCCTGCTCTTTCCTAGGCAACTTTGTGAGGGGTGGAGGGTGGGGAAAAGGAAGGGAGAGGTTCCTGTGCTCATGGATCTCTTCATTGAGATTTGGTGTACATTTCCTGCAGTACTTTAGCTCTGTGATCAAAGGCCCTACTGAAATCGAGGCTGGGCCCCAGCCAGGTTCCAGACACAGCCCTCTTCATAATTTATTAGGTTCTTAAAAAAACCCAAACCCAGTGCCTAAGACAGAGCATCAGTGAGCAGGCCTGGTGGGCACAGAGACAGTCCAGTGCAACTAGGCAGCAGGAGAAAGAATTTCACTCATTATCCTCCCTAGGTGCCTGGGCGTGGTTCTCAATTTCTTCAGAGGGGGGAACCATATCCTAATAGAGATTGACTGGGGGACACTTCCCCTTCCATTTGCCATCACCTGGTCACTCCTCCACTCCCATTAGACACACACCCAGCCCCATCGCCTTTCCCATTCACCATCATCCAGCCCCACCTCCCCTTCCATTCGCCATCATCCTGCCCCATCTCCCCATCATAAAACACACACCCAGTCCCACCTCCTTTCCCATTAGACATCACCAAGCCCAGTCACCCCTCTCATTAGACACAAGCCCAGACCCAGCTCCTTTCCCTTCCCAATAAACACACCTCACCCCACATCCCCTCCTTGTGGCAAGTACAGCAGCTGCTTGCATGGAGAATCAGTGTTAGGAAATTATGCTAGCTTTTTTTAATGCTATCTAGCAGATGGAAACAAAGAAGAGAAATAGTATGATGTGACCAATCAGCTCTCTGCAGACCTCCAGCTAGTTCTTTGCAGACCACAGTTTGAGAGCCACCATTGATCTCTGAAAGCGCCCCACGCCAAAAGCAAATATATTCAGAGGAATAATCTCTTGCTGCTGACCCTTCCTTTTTATACCTTTCAAGATGCCCTTTCTCCATCTGCATCTTTTCCTGCTCCTCATCAATTCTCCCCCTACTCCTCTAAATTCTTTTCCTGATCCTACTTCCACAGCTCTGCCTCAGCACCTCTGGTTCTGTCCCTCCTCATCTCACCATGCCGCCAAGACCCTCCAAATGCACTAAGTCTAAATTTGAGACAAAACCCTAGAATGAAGGGCATTTGACAAGTCGCTACACAGAAAGCTTATAGACTAGTGGTACTCTGAAAGTGACTAAGTAAAAATGTCATTTTTTTAACCATCAGACCTGCAGCCTGTGTGTATCAGAATCAGATCTCCTCACTTTGCTGACTAAAACAGGACTTTTGTTCTCACCCATGCAGAGCCACTCAGCTCAGGGAAACCAGGATTTTATTCTGGGGTCATGAATCAACAGGACTGTTACTATGTTTTGATTGCAAAATCTTGCTACTGATACATGAGCCACAAGGAACCCAGCTTGATTTTCAGATTCCAGGCTGAGAAGGCTGGCATTTAAAAACAAACAAGCAGCAATTTACTTAGAAAAGTATCCCATTTTGGCATGGTAGTCACTGAAAGACAATAGACATGGAACCCTGCCATGAGATTTTGATCAAGTCACTTTTCCAAGTAGAACCACATTTTAAATAACATTGGATAAACTTCTTCAGAATGAATAACGCCAGACTTGATGCTCTCCTCTTCTAAGCTATGCTTGACACAGCAAAATGGAGTGGGGGAAAAGGTGAGGAGGCCACCAGGAGGCTGGTTATGACTCTTTGATTCTGTGGGCTCATCTTTATCAACCCTAGCATATGTTAGAGCAAAACCCTAGGCTTCACTAACTTATGTCACTAGTGTATGGACCCTAAAGGACCATGTATTAACTGAGGATCAGTGCAGCAGAGCAGAACTCCACCACACTCCAGCACATCCTTTTCCTCCTCTGACATGCTATCTATGGTGGCAGCAGGTGACCACTGGAGTAGGAGATGGATCTGCAAGTTTTATACCAGCTAGATTAATTGTCAGCTTGCTAGTTGTGGCCAGAATCTGTGATCAGGAGGCATAAAAGAGCCATCATGGATATCAGAATTTGTCCCAAAATCTATAAATTCAGCATCATGATTCAGCATTTCTGGCATAAATAATGTGCAGCAATAAGAGTGAGATCACATCAAGTTCACAAGGAACAAAAGTAAATTTGGATTTAAAATGGTCTCTGGTAATGACGGGCAAATGAGGGGCATTTTTGTAAATGTCTGTCAGATCGGATCTACTGACAAAACTATAGACTACTGTTTATTTGGATAACGTAAGAATAGGATGAACAAACCTTATGTCCATTAAGTATGGCTCAGGGAAGCTTTATACTTGCAAAAAGAGACAAAGGATTCCTCTTCTCACAACATGGTGACTTTCTGAATCATGGCCTCAAATAAATCTTGCAGGCTTGTTGCAAAATCCCCAGCTCCCAACAGAGCATTATCAGGAAAAATGAACCAATCTCTATCACTCTTGCTTCCAATAAATGCTGAGAAGCTCATGCTTGTATCTGACCTTCCTATTCAATATTTCAAGTTACCCTCACTAACCAAATTAGTATGAAGATTCTTCACCTCCTTAAGGGGATCTGTTCTTCCCTTGCCATGTTGTGCATGATGTCTATTGGGATCTGACAATGAAAGAAAGTTGATATTTAATTTAAAAAGCAATACTTAATGGTTCAAGTGTTCAGGACTGAAAAGCCAAATGCTGTAGTCTGTTTGAAAAGAATCATCCTGTAAATGTTCTCTCCTAGCCAAGTCCAAAACTTGAAGTGAAGTCAAAGTGTAATTTTGTGGCAGCCAATAGCCAGACTATTAATTTCAGCATTTCAAGATGGAGAAGCTGGAATTCATAGATTTTAAGGCCAGAGGGGACTATTAGATCATCTACTCTGAACTCCTGTATAACACAATTCCAATAACTGGAGGAGCCATGAGCTACTTACTGCCAGCCACCCAGCCCTGTTTTGGTGACTCCTGATGAGAGAGGATGAGGCAGGACTGGCTATAAGACTAGCCAGCACTCCTGCACCATTCCCTATGGTGACTTCTACAGAGAGAGGCTTGGATTAGAGTAACTTGAGTTGTCCCCCCTGCACCATTCCTACATTCTTCTCTTCAGGAGGGAAAGGTGACATTAGAGAGTCCTTTTAAAAGACCTGTAAGGAATTAGTTATGATACATTTCATAGCTTTATCAGTACTAAAAATATTGGCAGATCCTGAGCGGGTGCAAATTGGCCCATATACTGATATCATACTATATATAGAGAGATATATAGGGCCAGAACTATAGCTGCTGTAAATTTTCACAGCTCCATTGACTTCAATGGAATTAGGCCAATTTGCACCCGCTGAGGATCTGCCCATATTTTTTAGTACTTATATGTGTATAAAATTATATATAACTTTTTCAAAACAATGATTAGAAGTACCTGTCAGATTCAATGTTTCCATAAGTCTTTTAGGGTGCTGTAGCCATGTACGCAAGAGATGTTACTGTCCTGTAAGCTAGTGCATTGTAGATTCAGACCCTGCTTTCCCATGCAAAAACATCCCATGTAGACAGGCCCTATGTCATTTAGGCACTTTTGAAAATGTTACTAACAATGATTAAAATACATTTTATATTTTGTGGAATTTTCACAAGCCCTGATGCTACATATTAACAGTATAAACCCTAGTCTAGTCTAACCTTTAGCATTTTAATATTTTTCCCCAACAGTGTTAGTTGCATTAATTATCATGAATGAAATACTTCAATTAGAATAATAAGAATGATTAATTCTCTTTTTCCTTCTAGCTCTCCAGTTGTATAATTGTTATAGAATATAATTCAGTTTCCAGGGCTCTGCAGGTTGAATATTTCTGGATTGCTAATATACTAATATGTGGGGTGTGTATAAAATATTGTTTCTTTTTTCTCTTCCCCTCTCCTGGCTCTGGAACTGCAGGAGCTCTTCTTAGCTCTGAAATGCTTGTCATTCTCATGCTGTACCTCTGGCTTGGAATTGGACTTGCCTGTGCTGGCTTCTGTTCCCACCAGATACTGTTGATTTTACGAGGGCAAACTCGCTACCAGGTGCGGAAGGGGATGGTGGTAAGAGCCCGGCCCTGGAGGAAGAACCTGCAGGATGTCTTTGGGAAGAGGTGGCTAATAGGACTTCTCATTCCTATGCTAAATGTGGGAAGTAACTATCACAGGCATAAAGACAAGTAACTCTCTACAACACACACACACACACAGATATACCCCTACTTTCTCATACTCTGCTACAACATGGCAAAGTTGGGATAGTCCCCCTTTCAGTACTGCAGGCTCTAGGGGGGAGGGATTGGCTAGCAAACTGAACAGACATAAGGGATTGTCTTTCTGTTCTGTGCTTGTACAGTGCCTAGCACAATGGGGTCCACATCCATGACTAGGGCTCCTAGCTGCTATGTTAATACAAATAATAAATATTAATAAGGAGATCACAAACCATGTAGATGAAGAGATACTGCCGCTTTGTAGACACATCACTGCACCTGTGTACATGGCAACAGTCTCTGTACTATTAGAAAAAGAATATTCAAATCCTCCTTTAGGTGCCTTTCTCACTCTTTTATCTCCCCTCTCTCTCTTGCTCTCTCTCTCTTATTTAATCTATGCCTTCTCCCACAACTGGCAGCAGGATCCTTCTCCAGCTAGCTGATAGCCTATGCTATCATGACTAGATTGTAAGCAAAGTATATGTTCCTGGGTGGGGGGTTCCAAGTTGGAGCTTTATGAAACACAGAGTGACCTGAGACAGAAAGAAGCATTTAACAATAAAACTGTAGTGCAGCCAAACCCTCTAGGAAGAGGCTGCTAGGAAGGCAGAGAGAGTCTAGTCTCCATAGACTAGAAATTAGGGATGGAAAGGACTTATTAGGTGTCTTGATCTCCAATTATTCTTGATCTGTTCCCTTCGTAGGTGTATGAAGGGATAGCAGCTAATAGACTGACCACGAGGCCTGTCAGGATTGCAGCTCTGTTGGCTGCTTCTCAGAGTATTTCTTCTTCAACTCCCCACCCCCAACTCTTGCCTTATGACACAGTCCATGGCACAATTGTCTATCTGGCTCCAAGGACCAGCAAGCAGATCTAATAATGGACCTTGGATCAAATAAGGCAGAGATACAAGGAAAGAAAACTGTGAGCATGAATGGAAAAGATGCATTTGAGAGTTGGGCTGTGTGTGACAGCGGTAGGCTGGGGTGACTTGTGTGAGTGAGTGACAGACAGTGCATGCACACAGACTGGCCTGGCAGGAGAGTGTAAGTGGCAGCACTTAAATGTACATCCTGATGTAGCACACAGTCAAAGATGGTTCGTCTATGTTAAGTGGTGGTCAGAGTTCAGACCTCACTGGAAGACAGTGGGGTTCTCCAAAGACACTTTGCTATAATTTTGTAGTAGTATTAAAAATTAACAAAATTATTACCTCAAACATTCCTGCCATACCTTTACCATAGACTCTTCAGAGGTTCTCAAACTGGGGAGGGGGAGCATGAGAAGCTTTAGGGAAAAAATTACTGCACATATTCAGAGCTGGGTGGCCCGAGAGTGGTGGCCATACCATATCATGCCATCTTTACTTCTGCGCTACTGCTGGCAGCGGTGCTGTCTTCAGAGCTGGGTGCCTGGCCAGCAACTGCCACTCTCCACTCTGCCTTCAGAGCTGGGCAGTCAAAAAGCGGCAGCTGCTGGCCAGGTGCTGGTGGGGGGAAGGTACAGTAAATTACAACAGATACAAAGAAGGGGGGATGTGATCAAGTTTGAGAACAAATGCTTTAGGACATTTCCTCTAGCCCAGGTATAGTGGAGTATGTTCATTATGGTGTATCTCCAACAAAGAAATTAACGGAGTTACTATTGGGATTAATCAGTCCAGAATGTCAGTATGTCCTGCTGCAGCAAACCCCACCATATCAGAGATACCATGCTGATAGGTGCCTTAAAAAAAGACCCTACCACTTTTCAAAAATTATCACAGTGCTTTATTCCCAGGGGCTTATTATAATGAGAAGAAGCCTCTGTTATGGTCATCTTTGCATCAGCCAGTGTGGCCTGGATGGGAATCCACTACTTCTCTTAATAGACTGGAGGGGCCACTGTTAAGCAATGAAAGCTGTATTTCTTCCTTGAACACCACTCTTAATCTACCCTGGGGGAGGAGCATAATACCTGCTATCAAAGTTGTGTTTCTCCCATAGCAGTGCACAGCTGTCATTCCTACAGACTTTAGAACTGGCTCTCAGACAGCTCTAGCATGATCCCAGAGTGTACACAAGTAACAAACAAACACAGTACATTGTGATGAGCTGCGTGACCTTGAGAATATACTGCAGAAATAACTAGTTGTGTAGGTAGAACACACATAAACAATATTCTTTCCACATTGAATGTGTGTTCGCATGAACACACCAGTATTTACATGTACAGTATGCTGTATTTTCACTAACAGACAACAATAAAATGTTCTGATTTTTTAAGTTATCTTCTAGATGTTGTGATCTTTAACTGCTCTTTTGTTCTATTTGTGTGTGTGGACACGTATGTGTATAACAGCATGTTTAGCCACCTTCTATGTACAGTAGGAAGAAATTAGGAGTCAGGTCTCCTGGGTTCTTTTCCTGGCTCTGCCACTAATTCACTGTGTGACCTTGGGCAAGCCACTTCATCTCTCTACTTTAGTCACCCCATCTGAAAATAGATCTAATAACATAGGAGGGTTGTGAGGTTTAATTTGCATTTGTAAAGTGTTAGGAGGTCCTCAGACAAAATGTGCTAGAGAAATGTTACTATTAGTATTACCCACAGACTGCTTGTCCAAGTGAATTACTACCTACTAGTACCTATACAACAGAAAAGTTCACCTTGACAGTATCTCGACTTGGAAATGAATTAATTGTTTCTGACAGTGCTCTTGTTATTGGATTGTGAGGAAGCACTTTCCACTGTATACCTGACCTGAGAAGTATTCTTAGGATTATTCTTATTCCACAGTCTAGCTGATCCAACTTCCTCTTCTCATCACTGATTCTATGTTTTATTCCTGAAGTGGACAGACTTGCAAGACTTCAGCCAGTAGCTTTTTTGTGTCAGCACAAATTATGAAATTATGTTGTGGAATTCTCATCCTCTGCATGTGCCATTTTATTGGCACTGTCGGTTTGGTCAACTCCTGCTAGTCACTCCTTGCAGACATGTTACTTCAGACTGTCATCTCAGGAGGTATCACATACTAAAAAGGGTGGGGCCAGCTCAGTACTTGGAAGGGGGAGTCTTCCAAGGAAAACCCAGATATTACACAAAGTAATTCAGTAAAAATCACTATTCTCTCCAAGTCAGTAACCAGTGCCCCACCCTGATGCTAGAGACAGCTATGCTGACAGAAGGTCCTAACCATTTCAGTCATAAAAAATTTCCACATTTTTAGCAAGTGTTAATCCTGGTATCACAGCCAAATTGCAGTATGGGGAACTGTAGTGGGGCGGACTACCCCACTCCCTGTGAGAATGGGCTGTGGCAGGCCAGGGGGCCTGTGCAGACAGGGAGCCAATCAGAAAAGGGCTTATGGGGAGCCAGTCAGGGCCCAGATTGTAGACAGTCAATCAGGGTCGAGCTCAGATGTATATAAAGGCTGCCCAGAGCAGGAGCAGTGAGTCTGTCCTAGACCTTCAAAGGGAGAAGGTCAGTCTCCAAAGGGGAGACTAGCACCATGGACAGGGCAGGCTCAGGGAGGCTAGAAGGCTCTAGCCCCTAGCTGCCAGGCTGCAGGCCCTGAGGGGAAGGGCCTAGCGAGTGTAAGGAGAAGCGGCCCAGAGAAACAGACTGAGGAGGGGACAAGGAGGAGGACAGTGAGGCTGATGCCAGAGGGTCCCTGGGCTGGGACCCAGAGTAGAGGGTGGGCCTAGGGCCCCCCCACCCCCTTCTCCTTGCAGTACATCTAGCCTTTGGCCGTAGGGAGCGGCCATTATAGACCACGGCAGATCCCTGCCAATAGGGATTAGACTCTGAAGGTGAGTGGTTCCACATGAAGGCTGGAGTGGAGGACTGCCGATGATTGATCCCCAGAAGAGGGTGCAGATGGACTAAGGGGCACTGCCGGAGGGCAGTGGTCTCGAAGACGATGCCACTGAGCAGGGAGCAACGTGGGTCCAGAGATGCTGACCGAGGGCAGAACAACGGACGGGACACCACCAGGAGGGGGTGCTCCACTGGACAGAGCTAATTCCCAGAGTCACCAGCAGGAGGTGCAGGGTGGTGAGTCCCAACCCGTTACAGGAACTGTATCGTGACTCCCTAAAATTCCTCCTGCAATTTCAGTTATTCCTCACTTCCTGACCTAAACTGATGTGTTGTGTTAATGTAGGCTCTTAAATAGCTTTTCTGAACCATGCTACAGGTGCCTGCATTTTAGCAGTACTGAAGTGACTTCTGCTTGTATATCTTCTTGCAATTAATGTCTTTTGGGATGAAAGGCACTATAGAAATGTAACATTGTGGTGTTGTATGTTGGCTTATCGCTCTGCTCTCCTCCCAACTCTGTGAACTGCAACATCCAAAATCTAAGACTGGTGAGTCCCTTGGGAGCAGCAGATGTCTGGGTGGTTGGATAAGTGAGAAGGTTTGACATCTCTTCTATATGGTACCTAAGGTTTCATCAAAATCTCAGAGGGAATAGAACCCAAATTTTAACAGCTCCAACCAGAACCTTTGCTCCTGGCTGAGACTTGGCAAATTAGGTCCAAGCCCAAGAGCAACATAGTTACTTTCAACAAAATCTCAGGAAATCAGTTTGATTCTAAAGTTTGATAAAAGTAAAGAAGAAAACTCTTCCCATCTTCAGCTTTTGGAAAGCTTTTACTTAATGTTCAGAATAACAATAACAATTATAATATAAACACATTTTGCAAAGTGATGGTTTCTAACAGGGGCTAACTGCTCCTATTATTTTGAAAACTAAATATTAAGGGCTTAGTCATGTTTGAAAGCCAGCATTGTGCTGAGAGTGGTGTGAAGGTGGAGTGCACCATAAGGTTCTCCGGGGGTCAGGGGGTATTAGATGCTGCTCTCTGAGTCCAGTCAGGTGTGCTTTATTGGCTGGTACAGGATGAGGGAAGCTGATTCATGGCTCCATGTCTTGCACCCTCTTTGTTGGCTGTGAACATGTATGGGAACCAGGCACATTCTGGCCCTTAATATGGTTTAAGATACTGACTTAGAAAAGTGGCTATTTCAAAAAATGGTGGTTTCGCTGAAGTCTGAAAAAATCCTAGAAGTGACAGTAGAGACCAAACCAAATGAAAGCTTGCAGTGCAATGTCACTGCGAGAGAAGACAAGCAGCCATCTTCTGCGCTTGGCCATCATATGCTGGAAGTGAGGACAGCACGTAGCAAGAAAGAATTTGGCCTTGCTTAGGCTGACAAACATCTGCACAGGTGCAGTGTTACTAACAGGCAGATAAAGTGACAGATTCATGAGAATAAAAAGGGAGCATTAATAACTAGTTTTGAGTCTAGGTGTCTGTAATTAGTTTCTTGCTGGAGTTGCTTTACTGGTAAGTAGAAAGTATGAGCTTTTTTGCTGTTGGTATGGAAACAGTCAGTCCATTAGGGGTTTCTTTGAGTTTTGCTTTGGTTTTGAGTTACTTGTAAAAGAGTTTAGTTAGTGTGGAGAAGCCTGGAAGAAGTTCTTTTAAGAAGATTTCTATGAGCTTGGAGCCTGACTGCTACCTCCCCTGTGGCTAGGAGGAAGGCCAGCCACCAGAACCCTGCTGCTGACACTCAACACCATCTCAGACTTTGGGTAACTATATTTTGGGGTGCTCTAAACTCTTGTGATTTTAGAGGTACTCAATATAAACAAGGATTTTTAGGTGGAAGCACTCTTGTGTGTGCTGTATCCCCCATGGATTTATTTACTGACACCACCTGGAAAACAGACTAGTTACCACAGCTTTGAGTTCAGATAATCCTGGGTAACACCTCACCCTGCCAGGAAAACAGAGTCCCAACTTCAAACCACAGGATCCAATTTCAAACCTCCCAACCTTCAGTCCCAGCCCAAACACCAGATCCAAACTCTGACAGACTGAGTTGAGCCTACAGCCATCTCAGATAGTCCCGTGCCTGTCAGGTTAGCCATGGAATCTTGAGCTGATTCAGAAAATCATGTACATGGGCAGTGAAGCTAGCAAGCACAATCAGTCTGGCAAATCCTCTAATCCTGCAGCAAGAAATTCATTAGCTCTAGTGGGGCAATCTGCACACTAGAATCATCTTAACTTAATCATGGGACTCACATACAAGATGGCAATTCTGTATTAGACCAAGTGTTTGAGTAGGAGACCCCCTGTATTTTATGCTGGTTGCAAACACCACAGCCACAAAATCTCTCATTTGCTCACATTGTATTGAATGTGACAATCCGTATTCCTATGTCCACCCCTTTTTCAAACTATGATAAATTTTGTACAAACTATGCCTTGTAAGGTATCTCATGAAAACTCATGATTTGCTAATCATTATTGTCCTGGTAAAATGTGTGGCAACATTTTAAAAGTTATAAGATTCCAATGTATGATGTTACTAAGACATACTCCAAATCTGGGAAAGCAGCCACAATCCAGTTCTTCAGAGATAAAAGGCAAATTGATGCCTCAGCCAGGTGTCAACAGAATCAAATGGACTATCACTTGTTTAAGAGGCCATTCTTTGGCAGGAAAAAGAGTGTGAGTGAGAAATGGCAAAAAAAATCTGGAGGTTCCCATCCCTATATAGTTTCTGTCTCCTGAACCCCAGCAGGAGATGATCCTCAAAGAAGAGGGAAAGTGTAAGAATGTGGGACAGACACCCTAAGATCTCTCCCTTCATCTCTTCTCATGGAATCGACAACACTTGAAGGACAAAGGAAGCATCACTGGAGTGTGGAGGGATCCTGGCAGAAATAAATTCAGCCAGTAAGACTGCTAGAACATGTGGTGAGAGAGAGACTTTTGCTCTGAATTCACTTAGCTTGTTAAGTTGTTTCACCTTTTATTTCTTTGTAACCAATTCTGACTTTTACGCCTCATTACTTGTAATCACTTAAAATCGATCTTTCTATAGTTAATAAACTTGTTTTATTCCTTTGTCTAGACTACTGTGTTTGGACTGAAGTGTTTGGGGAAACTCCATTTGAGATAACAGGATTTGTGCATATCATTTTCTATTAATAAATGACAGACTTTCTATGAGCTTGTATTATCCAGAAGAAGAGACCTGGCAGTACAAGATGCACATTTCTGGGGGAAGTCTGGGACTGGGAATTTGCTGGCATTGCTCTGCAATGTAATTCATAGCACTCATACAGTATAGCTGGGAGTAATTTACATGCTGGAGGCTATGTATGAGTAGACCAGGAGTGATTGCTCTCACAGTGAAGAAGTGTAAAAGACACACTAGGCTGGAGAATTGAGGTGACACAGCTGTTCAATAGTCTAGATTGTAACCCGGGTAATGCCACAACTTGGCTGGTAACAACTTTGATCCAGCATCATTATCTACCCAGATCTTATTATCTTCTGGGAAAGAGCAGTTTAAGGGGGAAGATGGGTATTGTGTTGATGGAGAAGGATAGCAAAGGAGTGGAAAACCTGGGAAACTTAGCAGTGGTGCCAAGACTGACCTAGAGATGATAGGGTGAAAATGGGCAAGTTAAATATTTCAGCATTTTGGGATGCATAAGAAGATGGATAACAATGCAGGAAGTTGGGAAATGATAACCCCTGTCTATAGAACTCTGATGCAACCACATCTGGGATATTACATTCAGCATTACATACCTCAGACAAAGTGGAGGGATTTCAAAGAGGAGGAACAAATAATTAAGGAGATGAGAGATGGATTTACTAAAAATGATTTTAAAAAACCCGATATCTGTTTATTTTGGATAATTAAAGTAGGGCGTGTGTGTGTGGAAAGGATATGAAAATCACCTATAAGTATTTGACAGGAGTAGGAAGAATTATTTGGATGGGATCAGCAGGTATAACTAGGAATGATGAGATCAATGTAAGAAAGTAAAATATAGGTTAAATTTCAGAAAATACTTCCAGACAGTGAGATCTGTTAGACAGTGAAATAATCTTCCTATGGAAGAGGCTGAAGCTCCATCACTTGGGAGATTTAAAACTAGAATGGCTAAAGCACTAAAGACAGGGAACAATCCTGCATTGGTGAGAGGATGAGGTGGGGAGATGGACTAGATAAGACCTCATATTTTTCCTGTCTCCAGTTTCTATGAAGAAACAAAGATATTTGCACTAGTGCCAGATATAACAACTGGGAAACAAACTTAAATGAGAGAGGGCCAGATGCTGAAGGCATTTAGTTAGCATTTCTTTATACACAGTAATGCCTACAAAACACTTGGCAAGAGGAGTTAAGCTGCTGGTGAGCTAATATTGTCTCATTATTTCCATGTATTTCCCCCATCTGTCTGTCTGTATCAATCTGTGGTATTTTGTCTTATACCTAGATGTAAGCTCCTTGGGACAGGGACCATCTTTTTGTTTTGTTCGTACGGCACCTAACAGAATGGTCCAGGACTTGGGCACCTGGTATAAGACTAAGGCTCCTAAGTGCTAAAGTAATAAATACAATAATAGATAACACAATAAAATGAAAGGATATTAAGTGAATAAAAAAATTAATCATGATTAATCACATTGTTAAACAATAATAGAATACTATTTATTTAAATATTTTGGATGTTTTCTACATTTTCAAATATTGATTTCAGTTACAACACAGAATACAAAGTATACTGTGCTCACTTTATATTTAGTTTTGATCACAAATATTTGCATGGTAAAAAAGAAACAAAAAAATGGTATTTTTCAATTCACCTAATACAAGTACTGTACTGCAATCTCTTTATCATGAAAGTTGAACTTACAAATGTAAAATTATGTACAAAAAATAACCACACTCAAACAAAACAATGTAAAACTTTAAAGCCTATAAGCCCACTCAGTCCTACTTCTTGTTCAGCCAATTGCTCAGACAAACAATTCTGTTTATATTTATGGGAGATAATGCTGCCTGTTTTGTGTTTGCAGGGCACTATTATAGCCAGCATCACAAGATATTTATGTGCCAGATGGCTAAAGATTCATATGTCCCTTTATGCTTCAACTACCATTCCAGGGAACATGCGTCCATGCTGATGACGGGTTCTGCTCGATAACAAACCAAAGTAGTGTGGACCAACACATTCTTTTTCATCTTATGAGTCAGATGCCACCAACAGAAAGTCGATTTTCTTTTTCAGTGGTTCAGGTTCTGCAGTTTCTGCATCAGAGTGTTGCTCTTTTAAGACTTCTGAAAGCATTCTCCACACCTCGTCCCTCTCAGATTTTGGAAGGCACTTCAGATTCTTAAACCTTGGGTCAAGGTCTGTAATTATCTCTAGAAATCTCACATTGGTACCTTCTTGCATTTTGTCAAATCTGCAGTGAAAGTGTTCTTAAAATGAACAACATGTTCTGGGTCATCAACCAAGACATAACATGAAATATATGGCAAAATGTGATTAAAACAGAGCAGGAAACATACAATTCTCCCCCAAGGAGTTCAGTCACAAATTTAATTAACACATTGTTTTTTTAACGAGTGTCATCAGCATGAAAGCATGTCCTCTAGAATGGTGGCCAAAGCATGAGGGGCATAAAAATATTTAGCATACCTGGCATGTAAATCCCTTGCAATGCTGGCTACATGTTCAGGTGTTGTTCCCCATTCTGAATCTGGCCTTGGTTTGAAAAAGTTTATAATTGTTCATGTTCTCCTTAGGCATTTCAGCTGCCACCTCTAAGGGTCCACTGAGCTGTGGCCTCAATTCTATCATGTACTGGTCTTCAGGGATGCTGTACCCAAGGCAGGCCCTTTCAAAATTTTCTAAGAAGGCCTTAGTGTCATCACCTGCCTTGTAGGTGGGAAATTTCTTGTGATGTGGAGCAATCATTGGCGAAGGGTTGTTAGGATTGGCTGGCTGGAGCATGCTGCCTGGCCTGCGCCAAGTCCATTTCATGCTTTCTCTCTTTCCCTCTCTTCACTTTGTTTTTGTTGCTTTTCCATCTCTTTTTGTTGTATTTCCATTTCTCGTTGGTGGGCTGCATCTTATGCTTGTTCTCTTTTGTGGGCTGCCAGTTCCATGAGAACATCTGTTCTCACTTTCAGGTGATGTAAAGAAGAAGTGGGCAGCATTAGCTCCCATAAATGTAAACCAAATTGTTTGTCTTGATGTTTGTTTGGCTGAACAAGGAGTAGAACTGAGCGGACTTGTAGGCTCTAAAGGGTTACATTGTTTTGTTTTTGAGTGAAGTTATGTAACAAAAAGTCTACATTTGTAAGTTGCACTTTCACAATAAAGAGTGCACTACAGTACTTGTATTTTTCAGTTCACCTCAGACCATATTTTATCATTTTTACAGTGCAACTATTTGTAATAAAAATAATAATATAAAGTGAGTACTGTATACTTTGTATTCTGCAGTGTAATTGAAATCAATATATTTGAAAATGTAGAAAAACATCCAAAAATATTTAATAATTTCAATTGGTGTTCTATTGTTTAACAGTGCAATAAAAAACTGTGATTAATCATGATTTTTTTTTAGTTAAGCACATGAGTTTACTGCAATTAATTGACAACCCTCAAAATAATAATAAAATACAACAGTGACCACATTCTGCCCGACTTACACTTTGTGCCATCTCAGCTGGTGAGTGCAGAATGAGGCCAACTAATTAGTTGATAGTGAATAAAGTACCAAAGCTTGAAAAAAACAATTAACGGGGCAAACAGAAAAAGTTGTATAAATTGCTAACTGAAAGGAGGTATTAGATCTAAATAGAGTTCTCTGGCCTCCTTGTGCCCAATCCTGCATTTGTAGCATTATTTCCACATAGTTAATTCCCCCTTGTGAATATAAATAATTACTATCTGTGGACAACGTAAAGGATTCATGTATCTCTAAAGCTCTTTCCAGTACAATGATCAGACACAGTAATTTTCAGTGTCTCAATACAGCCAGCAGAGGGCACATCCAAACAGTCTTCTTGTTCTTAGAAAGACAAAGTGGGTGAGATAATATCTTTTATTGGACCAACTTCTTTTCGTATGAGAGACAAGCTTTTGAGCTACACTCAAAAGCCTGTCTCTTTCACCAACAAGAGTTTGTCCAGTAAAAGATATTATTTCACCCTCCTTGTATATCTAATATCCTGGGAGCAACACGGCTACAACAACTCTGTTCTTACTCTTCTTCTGTCCTTCCAGCTCAGCCTGGGTAGAATAGTCACAGAAAGCTGTGTCTCCACATCAGTGGGAATAGAACAAATTTATTTCCTATTTAACTTATGTTTTTTCTCTTTCAAAATAAACTATTGCGGCCTGATTTTCAGAGGTGCTGAGTATCCACAACTCCATTTAAAGTAAGTGGGAGATATACCCATCTAGCATTGCTGAAAATCAGGCCCTTTATATAGGACATACAAATAAATACATGAAACTTCAGATGGAATAAAAGAGCTGATCTAAGACTAAACTCCAGTTCTGGAATGGTTTTAAAATGCTGGACAAAAACACCTTTCTGATTGGCTCAGCATGACATCATAGCACCAAAAATAGATCATTCTGATTAGCTCCAAGTGATACACCTTTGTTAGTAATACTCAGGAAATGCCAGGGGAAAACATTTTAAGGTTTTAAATAATTAGTGTTTCCTAATAGCAGTAAATGCCTCAAATATTTTGTGGGGACTGAGATGTACCTTGCAGTATACCCCAGAGCTATACAAAGAAACTGAATGTGTACAGTGGGCACAATAAGTAGCAATGCCTTTGGTGGTAAAATGCTGCGTCATAGTACGGCAAAAATAGTGAAATGCAGAGCAGTACTGCAACCCTAATCTGTCTCATTGTCAGCAGCAGAGAAGCAACAGGAATCTGTGAAAACTCATGATGTTGCTGATCTTCTAAATACAAGGCCTCTGTCTTGAGTTCAGATCACACTTCATATCCCCTCATTTGAGTTGATGTTTCCACAATATGGACAGACCACAGGGACTAAGTTGGTAAAGTCTTATAACTTTTCACCTCTAGGTGGGAGGCATGGATCAGTATTCATATCACACTCCCCATCAGTGCCTGGCCTGGGCTGGGGAAGCTAATGATCCAACCAGCGGACCAAATTTTGTGATGAATCCTGGTCACGGGCCTTCTGAGGTACATTCCTCATAGGCTTATGTAGCAGAGTGGATCTCTGCTCCGGCCCTGAAGGGGTTAAAAACAGCCCAGGAAAGGGGCTGGGGCTGGAGCAAGCAGCCTTTTGAGCTGGGCTGATTGGGGGAAGTGGCAGCAGCTGGGGCCATGCCCCAAACTGAGGCACACAGGCCCTTAATATAAGGGCAGAGAAGCCAGGAGCGCCAGGAATTCTCTCTCTCAATTCAGGGGAGAAGGGCGCTGGCTGCTGCAAGGAACCAGACAAGATCCCGGAGAGTGATCAGCAGGGCTGGGGAGGCCAGTTGGAAGCTGGGGAGCTTCCTGCCTGGAAAGCCCTAGCCTGTGGCCCCAGAATTAGGCCAGGAGGTACTGGGGTTGTAGGGTGCAACCCAGGGGTAGGCCAAGGCAGCAGGTCCAAACCCCTTTGCCGATGATGAGTGGCTGATACTGCAGTCTGCCCCAGGGTGTGGGGCTAGACAATGACTGGCAGTAGCCTACACTGAAGCAAAGTGGGGATAAGGGTGGGGGGTTCCCAGAGAGGGGAAACCCCTAAGAGAAAGGGGTTACTGCCAGGGGGGCAGAACCCCATGTAAAAGGGGCACTGGGGTCCAGGGAGGGACATGGGGCCAGAAGGCGGATCACCGGCCTGCAGAGGGTGCTCCAGCTGCAAGTTTGAGCTAATTCCCGAAGCAATCAGTAGGAGGTGCCGCAGGGGTGAGTGCTGCCCGGTTACAGCTTAGAAGACCTTTAGGGCTTTACTTCAAATCTCACTCAGCTGAAAATTACAGAAAGTGATGTTGAGTTAACTACATGAGATTGATTGGTCTTAGGCCAATTCCTAATTGGGACAGGTTTTTGCATTACAAAAGCCATCATCAAAATTGGCCCACTGTTGACAGTTGCAGCAGAGAGATGTATGATTGAATGGATCGGGGAGACATGAATTCTCCTTTCAACCCTGTGAGCTGAGGCATGTTGGTGGACTTTGCACAAAAACTGCCTCTGTTGTAGCTGTTTGGTGATTATAGAGAAGACTTCAGTCTCCTGGACTGTCAACCTGTCACTTTGCATACAAGGTAACGTGTATTTTTTAAATATACGAACAAGCTAAACTTGTTGCTTGGGAAGGTTGGATGGAGCACACAAGTGAACAGGGGCTGCTAACAGGGAGTTTCACAAGGGAGTTCTCCAGGTGAAGGAGGAGCAAATACACACACTCACTTACCCCACAGATGCTGTATGTGTTTGTGTTTGGGGGTTACTTGTTGTGTGCTGAGCTTGTGTCTGTCTGTTTGTTTGTGTGGTTGTTTGAAGGACCCTGTGCTGTAGCTGGCAGTTGGAGGCGGAGCTACAAAGGAAGGTTTGAAAGCCAGAAGCCTCTGGTAATTGTCTGAGCCTTAACCAGTGGGCGGGGCATTCACTCAGGCCAGGGCTTTATAAAGCCACACACAAGCGACTAGGGAGCTGTGTGAACAAGGGCTGCTAACAGGGAGTTTCGCAAGGGAGTTTTGCAAGGGAGTGGGAAGGGAGCGGGGGTCCCTTGTTGGTCCTATCTGTGACCCGTTAGTCCCTTGAAAACCTATAAATCAAACTAATCCAAAACCTTTTTCTGTAAAGCAGAGCAGACAGGGGAGTTTGAGAGGGAGTTCAATAGAGGAAAGCTTACCATGGTTAGGGGGACCTGCAACACCTGTGCCAACACTGCTTTTGTCTCCTCCACCTGTAGCCAGACAGAGCACCAGAGCACGGATGCTTCTACCCAGATTCTGGTGTGGTTTTGCAAAGACTGTGACTTGCAATTTCCACTTACTGATATCCAGGCTGGCGGGGGCATCCAATGTGAAAAGTGCCTACTGGTGGAATCTCTCAGGCAGCAGGTGGGGGAGGTACAGGAGGAGGTGGCTAGGTTGAGGGGCATCCGTATCTACAAGCAATTCCTGGACAGTGTCCATGTGGAGACAGCTGAGGCAGCTGTCCCAGTTCACAGGACTGCTGACACACCACTGGTGGAGGAGGAGATGGCTCAGGGTGGACACTGGCAGCTGGTTACTTCTGGCAGCGGGCAGTGCTCCACCCCTGCTGTGAACCCTCCCGCCGTGGTAATAGGTAACCGTTATGCTCTT
>NC_133772.1:112103440-112146594 GCF_003597395.2 Chelonoidis abingdonii | reverse complement strand
TAGCCTCAGACCATGGACGCACACCATCGAATTAATGTGCTTAGTGTGGCCGCGTGCACTTGACTTTATACAATCTGTTTTACAAAATCGGTTTATGTGAAATCGGAATAATCCCATAGTGTAGACGTACCCTTAGATGCAGAACCACAGCTGTCTTTTCTGCTCAGGAGATGGAATTTACTTACTGAAACTCCAGAGGAAACATAATTAGAGCACAGACTACATTTCCAATCAAAGCCTAAAGCTAAGGATTATGCTGAAATCAAGATGCTTGGAGGCTGTATGGATTCTTACTGCCTACAGGAGGTCCCTGAGGCATTAAGAGGATTAGTCTACAGCTAAGAAGAAGGTTCAGAAAAGTTCGTAGTGCTACTTCACAGGAAAATAATCCTTTATGTTAAGAAGCTAGCTGTTGGATTTCTCTTCCCCTCCACATTAATTTAGGGTGGGATTTTCAATAGCATTTAAATGACTTAGAAACGTAAGCCCCACTTATGAGGGACTTGTGCTCCTAAGTCACTTAGACACTTTTGAAAATTCCACACAGTGAATGCAGTAACAAAAATTGCACTGCTAGCTCAGGGAACTGTACATACTTGAGCTGTTTAGATATCAAATTATGTTTAAAAAATGTCTTCTGTTCCCTGTCTCTCTCTAACCTCAGGACCCCAAAACATCTGTTTCTCTAAGAGAATTTTACAAAATAGATACATATAAAACAAACATGGCAGAAGACTGAGAGCCAGAGAGAAATTTTGTATCCATTACTGAAAATAGGCTCAATTCCATCCAGGCAAACGTTTAATCATATGCCTAACTTTACGTATGTGAATAGTCCCATTGACTGTAGCTGAAATAGTCACTTGCTTAATTTTAATCACATTCTTAATTTAGATCAGACTACAGCACTCAGCATCTTGCGGGACAAGCTCAATATGCTTTTCTTATTAAAATCTTGTGACTTCCTTCAGATATATGAAACACAGCAAATATAATACATCTTGAGGTTTTTATGACCCCATATGACTTTCATTGCTGTAGCACTATGATGTCATGAAAAGGGGTGTGTGTGGAGGTGAAGTAATGTGTATGGGAATAGTAAGGCAAGCTCTGTCTACACTAGGGAAACTTTCTAACATGATTTCCACTTCACTAATGTTAGCAATGGCAGGCTGTTTAGAAAATTTCCTACTGTTGGCAGGGCTGTGGAATTTACAGTCATTTAAATAAAATTTTCTCTTTTCTTTTTCAAAACAGAAATGAATCAGGCTTCTTGTTGGGTGGTGGGATCACAGAGGCAACTCAGCCACTCATTGGACAGTTGATTTTGTTTCATTTGGATAATGTTATGGTTACAAATAGTGTTGAGATGCCTAGGTATTTATTCAGGCTTTTAAGGTGGTCTAATATCACAGCTATGACAACACAGGCATGACACATAATAAACAATAATTTAGTACTTGTCAGCTGAGCTCCTTGACGTGCTTTATAAAGGTAAGTACCATTATCCCCATTTTCTAGCTAGGGAAACTAAGGTGCTGAAATGTGAAGTGACCTGCCCAAGGTGAAGCAAGGAATTGAACCTAGACATCCTCAATTATAGTCATAAGCAATAACATAAATTATTAGCAGCAGCATGTTTGTACCAAGGGCCTTTGAGCTGGCCTGTGAGGCACAGGACTAAAACCCAAGAATTTAAGCCCACTCATATACTCTGAGATGGGCAGGTACTCAGTACAGCCTCTCCACCTAGATGCATTGTTACTTTTATCTTTTTTAAAATAAGAAAAAAAAATTATTTTTTAAAAAATATTTGTTTAGATTTACTCCCTGTTGTCTTAAGATAGACTAACCCCTTCTAAAAAGATTTAAGACTGTAGCTTCCCTGCCTCCTGGTTACTTTAAAGTCTATTTTCTTGTATCCTTGTAAGCAAATTCCTCTATGATTGCTATTCCAGCACTGCTCAGTGCTCAATATTCTGTTCCTCTCTGCCTTCTTCGGTGCTTTTTTTTCTTTGTTAACAGCTGCAACCCACTCACCGTATTCATGGGATTTTCTGCATTTTACCCCCCAACTTTCATCCTCTCAAATTGCTGAGGTTTTAAGTATGAACCATATGGCCACTAGCTCCTCTCTCAAAATTCTCCCATTTTATCTCTCACATAATGTTATTGTTTAGAATGTGGGAAAGAAATGGAAAATTACAGGTGCTCTGAGAACAGCAGGGGGATTTTAAAAAACACCATATTTACTTATAATTTCAGAAGATTGTGCACAGTCAATAGCAGTTACTGAAACAAAATTGAGCAGACATTATTACATGCCATAATGTCAAATATAAACCAAGATCTTGTACAGATTAAAAAGAAAAACCTCAACAATCTTGGAGAAGAAATAGAAAACTAAAGCATATATTAGGAATCTAGAAGTTATTACAACCTAATGACATGAGGTAAAATATTACCTATCTGAACATAATTGGCTATTTCAATTGCATGGGATTTTGAGATCAGATTAAAGTAGCTCTGAAAGTTAGTTAGTAATAGTGGGTAGGAGTGCAATTGGAAACTTCACCAGGGAAACTGAAGCCTGTTCCTACAATGTCCATATTCTACAAAGAAAGGAACTGAAATTATTGCAGTGGGCCATTGATTGAAAAATGAGGGACCCACAAACCGATTATCACATCAGAGGCAGGCTATGGTATTAAAGCAAATTTAAACCCTCCCAAAGCTAAGACATTTTTGAGAACAATCAGTCCAGCTGGTCTTGTCCCTATATTGATATCAGATGCATGTGATGGCCTGAGATTTAAAAGAAAGAAATGATACTGAATCCTTGCAAAGCTCCCAGCTGTTTGCTTAGATGTTATCTCAGCAGATTAGCTGTTAGTGCAGTCAGACTAGTAATCACACAGGTTCTTGTAGCAGGTGCTGATTCATGGGTAGAGAGCCCATGATACTGACAGGAACAGGAAAGACACATGAGCCAAATCCTAGAATTTTTATTTATTTATTGGTAGAAGTTCATCTGCTCCTGTTGCTTCCATTGACAGGCCTGTGTGTGACACTGTAATTAACTCTGTAGCAGCTGGTTTTGATGGCTCAGAGGGGTAGGAATAGAAGTGGAAAACAAGCAAAGGGAACTGGGGAATTTAAAAAAAAAAAGAGAGAGAGAAATCCTGTTTTCAAGAAGCAGCTTTTAGGAACAGAGGGAAGAGAAACCATATGTGGAGGAAATAAAGATTTTCAGAGTGTAGACATTTTCAGTGTCTAGACAGTTTCAGTGTCTACTCAAACTATCAAGTATAAGCATTTCTTTACATCTAATTTTTCTGCCTGTATTACTACTTACCTCGGAAACTGCAACCTGGTGGTTGGTAGCAGCATAAAAATAAGACAGCGAGCTGACTGGCATAATGGGGCAGCAGCACAGCTCTCTGTTCCCTCCTAAATTCATTGTTCCAAATCTGTCTGGGGGAAAATGAACAAGGTAAGAATGTAAATATGCACGGTGCTCTTCTCTTTGCACCTCAGCCTTTCAGGAAAATAGGCCTATTGGCCTTACCTACAATGCAAATATCTGGAACTCCTAGCAAGTCAGTTTCCACTGGTGCATAGACTTTCACATCTCTGTTTAGACTGTACTTGCTCTAAGCAAGGCTAACCACTTTAAGTCACTCTTCATTGTTATAACCAGCATAGACAGCAGTAAAATAGTCCCACAATGCAGTTAATCTTCCTACTCTCACTAAAGTGCATTGCCCACTATTTAGGTGTTATATCTGGTTGAGTTTTTACATTCTAATAAAGCACGTTCAAGTTTCCCAGAAGTCCTTTATTTGTGCAATTAGTGCTGCACACTACTCACTTATTTGTTATTGCTGTGTTAGTAACCCACTTTGGAGCACTCTCAGAAAAAGCCATTGTACAAGCATGCTGCAAGCTAGCACAGAACCAATGGTCGAGTTTTAGTGAATATTCAGGATGGTGAAGTGATCTGGTCCCAGCTGAATTCTGTTATCAAAAACCCTGATATAGGATCATGTCTGAACACTTTGCTGAGCAGAGAAAATAAAAGGGACAAAGTTATAGTATACTTTAAGGACTGGGATGCCATGCAAGCAGTCACTCTGGGACAGGAAGCACATATGTGTGCAATGCCTGATCTTTTGTTAGTCAAGCACAGTGGTCTTCTTAACCCTGTATTAGTACTCAGCTGACCTAAAATGATCTGGAATAGCTGGCCTGGCACCCACATGCAATCACCACTCCCTTTTCCATGGTAAGCATGGTCCTCGCCCTCATGATCTGGTCCTGTAACATTGACGCCAGCTGGTGTTCCTCCTCAATGGGAGGTTCTTCTGCCATGTTGCTCATCCAAAGTCTCAAGAATAACTCTGTCTTGCTAGTTCTGACCCAAAAGCTGCACTCCATCCACTCAGCTGCATCTTGGAGTAATGCACAGAGCTAGCTACTATGGGGATAGGGAAGAGCACAACTTCTCACTAATTTGCAGCATGAATTTTATTAAACTGATGGCTTTTTTCTTTAGCTCTCTACACATACTGTTAGAGCCACCACCTCTCCAGAGCCACAGGAGTCATTTGAAAATTGATTTGTAGGGCTGCTATAAGGAAATTGCCTCAGATCAGAACTTGCTGTTTGCTCATTCAACCCATCCTCTGTTCTGAGAGTACAGAAATAGCCACATTCCCCAGAGTGTTGTGTGAGGAAGGGCTAAAATCTCATAACTCCCTTGAGGTGGCAAAATGCCTTGCCAACTTTCCCACAAGCCACTGCTTTTGGGAGTTGTGTTCGGAACTGCAGTATAGGTACCCAAAGGGTAAGGCAACTGCAACCGTCAACTAGAGTTCTGTATGTGGATGTAGGCAGAACTGCACCCAAAACAGGTAGCCAGTGTGGTGCTCTGCACCACTGCTACTTACACCAGTGCGATCCCAGTTACTAATATTTAAGTTCTCTAGTGCTGATGCAACTTTTGAAACTGAAACACAAAGCCTGTTTGGCTGCCAAGGAGCGGCTAACCAGTCATTACAAGGCACATACAGCTTTTTTAACTCATCCAATTCAGTCCAGTATCAAAACATGTTAAAAACATAACAAATGAAAAGGGACAAAGGTATCCCCAGCCACTCCTCTTTTCAAAAATTTGTGTGACTAAAATTGGTTCACCTCAAAACAAAGAACTGACAGTACAGGCTCAAGCTAGGTGCTGTGTAACTTTCCATTACCCAATAGTTCTCAGGTCAATCCTGCAGTATCCTCTGCTCCTCCAGTCCTGCCCACCATAGCTTTATCCAGAGGTGCTGGAACAATTTGTGTAGCTGGGATGCTGAGAGCCATTGAACCAAACTGTAACCTCTGTATATAATGGAAATCACTTCAAGCCAGGGTGTGCAGCAGCACCCCCAGTTCCAGCACTTGCTATGGCTTTACCAGTGCCATCGATCCTGACTACAGCCCTCTTGTATTCTAGTTCTGTTTTCCACAGTTAGCTCTGTCAGTGACTTCCCTCAGATTATTTATCTATAGCACCAGCAAGAGAGGCACTTTTTACAACTTTGTGGCTGAGCTGAGAAAAGAGGTGGCAGGAAAAAGCTGACAGCTTCATCTGTACTATGTGAGGCTGCCAGGTAGGGCCTGTACTTTTTGTCTTCCTTCAGTGGACATGGAGAACAATTAATCACTATCCTCTTAATAACATTATTATGTTCCCCTCGGTCTTCTTTTCTCACACTAACCATGCCCAGTTTTTTTAAACCTTTCTTCATAGGTCAGATCTTCTAAACTTTTTATCGTTTTTGTTACACACTTCAGGACTCTCTTCAATTTATCCGCATTTTTCCTTGCATATCACTCAGAATTGGACACAGTACTTTAGATCAAACTAACTTGATGTATATATATAAACAATGAGATTACAAGTTTTGTTGATAAAGGTAATAGCGCTGATGTAACACACAGACTTCTGTAAGCCATTTGTCTTGGTACTGTATGATGGTTTGATTAAGAAAAGAGAATGATATAAAATCAACATGGCACACAAAACGGATTAAAACTGGTTAACTGATCTGTCTCAATATTTTATTGTAAATGGGGATCATCACTAAGTGTGTGTTTCTAGTTGGTCTTGCAGGCTCTTTCCCCTATCCTATTTAACACTTTTATCAATGACCTGGAAGAAAACAAAATAATTACTGATAAAGTTTACAGATGATAAAGATTAGGGAAATGATATATAATCCCATCACTTGGTAAACTGGGGGCAAACAATATGTGTTTCAGTATCACAGAATGCAAAAAGTCATACATTTAGGAACCGAGAATGCAGGCCATGCTTATAAGATGTAGGGCAGGGTGGGGGGTTAGGGGGAGTGGAGAGGGGACTCTATTCTGGGAAGCTATGACTCTGAAGGAGTTGAAAGCCCTAGTGGATAATCCACTGAACATAAGCTCCCCATGTGATGCTGTGGCCAAAAGGACTAATGCAATCATTGGATGTATAAACCAAGAAATTACCAAGGAGGAGAGACGGGTTATATTACCTTTGTATTTGGCAGTGATCACTTCTGGAACACTGTGTCCAGTCCTGGTACCCACAGTTCAAGGAGGATGTTGATAAATTGCAGAGGGTTCAGGGAAGAGCCATGATATCGATAGGAAAACATTAAGTAATTGAACTCCTTGAGTCTGTTTACCTTATAAAAGATAAAGTTAAAGGGTGACTTGTTCACAGTCTGTAAGTACCTACAGGGGAACAGAAATTTGACAGAGGGCTCTTCAATCCAGCAGACAAAGGTGTAACAAGAGCCAATGCCTGGAAATTGAAACTAGACACATTCAGACTTAAAATCAGGCACACATTTTCAACAGTAAAGGCAATTAACCATTGGAACAACTCAGCAAGGATTGTGGTGGATTCTCCATCTCTGGCAATTTTAAAACCACTATTGGATGCTTTTCTAAAAGATACGGTTTAGCTCAAACAAGAATTAATTCTGAGTCCTATGGCCTGTGTTATGCAGGTCAGACTAGATCACAGTGGTCCCTTCTAGGTTTGTAATCTATGATCTTGATTAAAAAAACGGAAAAAAAACAACCCTGTTTTTTTGTCATCTAGCCATATCCCAAAGAATCACATACCAGCTATGGATGGCCAGAGTGCAGCCACTCCCTTTCTCCACTTCTGCAGCAGGGGTGATGAGGAAGATAGCATAGTAGCCAGCTACACTGCCTCTATGGATGCGAGCAACTCCTGCATGCTGGGATAATCCCTAACAGGATAGTGACTGGTTTCTGTTTCCTTTCTAGCACTTGGGCAGCGCAAAGGCTGGGAAACTGGGAGCAGAATTTGCCCCACATCACTGATCTGGCAGCTTGACCTTCCTGAAGTCAGGGCTGAAAATACTGGATGCAATTGTATAGATTGTATGATTCAAGAACATCCTTCTTGGGGAGAGACTGCAATTCTTGGCTCCTGAAAAAAGTATTGCTTCCTCTTTGAGAGCAGATAACACACATTAGCAGTTTGCAATTTCAACTTTTGCACATTTGGCTGACAAGATTAGCAATCAGTGTAGGTGTCTACCCCTACACAGACAGCATGCTTCTTGCAGTTTTCACATAATTATGGAAGTTCGAGATAGAAATGATTTGTTTGATTATCTAGCCTCTCTCTACGCCAGTGCAGGATTTTTATAACAACATATTTTGAATGTTTTGAGAAATCTAATTTTACCTCTTCTTTTCCAAACCGTTTGCCCCTTTAGTGGAGATATAATAGGCTTGGATTAACATTAAAGACCCTATGGTACTTTTTGTAGGGACATGCTATTACATGCCACTTGTTGGTACCCACTGCTCCAGAAACAGCTGCATGTCACTGTAGTGCTGTTCGTTACTCCTGGAGGAATTCTGCACCAAGGAATTAAAAATTCTACATATAATATTTTAAAATTCTGCAGATTGTCAAAATAACACAATATAATCATGCCAGTTTCAATTATTTTGGTAATTTATTTCAAAATACCTGTCAGCAAATATGTCTGTATCAATACAGACAAAAAAAATTCCTGAATCTTTTTTGGACAAATAGATTTCTTACTAGGTATATTAATACAGAACTTTGAGTAATAATTCATTTAAACTACAATACAGAACTGTATTTCCTGCACCCCTCAAAAGCACTGCAAAGGCTTGGCTGAGTCAGGCGTAACGGAGGAGCTGAGGGAGAGGGCAGTAATTGCTGGGAGTGAACTTCGAGGAAGAAAAGTAGAGGGGAGGGGAGGATTGGTAGGAAGTTGAGGAGCCTCCCCCATGAAGACTCTAGCTGACCCCTAGCCTCTCCCATTTCAGTCAGACACATCTGCCACAAGCCCCATGTGTCACTTCAACTCCCTCCCCTCCCCAGCCACCTCTTCCCCCATCCCTATGTGTCCCTGCACCCTCTACCCTCATGTGGCTCTACACACCCATTCCCATTCAGTCCCTGACGCAATGCTGTTACCACACTAGCTCCTGTGCCCACCCTAGTCTGTTATCCCCCCCACTAGCCTTTTTTAACCCCACCCTATATCACCCCCCAGCAGCCCAGTGTTCCCTGCTCTCTCCATTCCCCCATATCTCCTCACGTGGCCCTGCGGGCAGGGTGCTGTGAAGAAGACAGCCTCTGACCCTCCCTCTCCAGGGTTGACTGAGCCAGCTGCCCTCTCTTCTGGTTCCAAAGCAGCCCCTGTTCGGCGAAAGGTGTAACTGCAGCGCCTTTTTGGCAGACTGTATTTTCTGCAGGGGGAAAAAAACATCTGCAGGAGGCATGAATTCTGTGTGTGTGCAGTGGCACAGAATTCCCCCAGGAGTGTGTTTGCATAGAGTATTTTGTGGTAAAGAACTCCATAATTTAACAGTATTATAGCAACCCACAATTTTTCAGGCACATATTTTATTTCATTCATATTTCACAGTCTGTCTCTAGAAAGTTTTACAGAAAAAAAATCACATTTTGTAATCAAGTTCTCATACTACAGTATTCAGATTTTGCAATGTACTTGAAGGTAAGAAAATATTTACACTCAACCAGAGTTATCAAAGTTTTAAAAGAACTTCATTAAAGCAATTGAAAATTTAAGATGCGTAAAGCAACAAGGAGTCCTGCGTCTGACAAATGGGTATTCACCCACGAAAGCTAATGCTCCAATACGTCTGTTAGTCTATAAGGTGCCACAGGACTCTTGCTTTTTACAGATCCAGACTAACACGGCTACCCCTCTGATACCTGAATATGTATAAAATTATTAAAACTTTTACATGAAAGCAGAAGTCTGCTTGACCCATCAACCTTCCACTTTCCTTGTCACTTCAGCCAGTTGGTGGCAGCAGCAACAGCTTAAGCTGCAGAAACTATTTAAATGACCTTTCAGAGCTCAGGACCTCTGGTTTAAGTCTAGGTTGTCAAAGCAAATTCTAGTTCAGTGTTTCCCAAACTTGTTCCACCGCTTGTGTAGGGAAAGCCCCTGGCGGGCCCGGGCCGGTTTGTTTACCTGTCGCGTCTGCAGGTCTGGCCGATCGTGGCTCCCACGGCTGCGGTTTGGCTGTGGTTTGGGCCGATTTGTTTTTCTGCCACGTCCACAGGTCCAGCCAATCGTGGATCCCACTGGCCGCGGTTCGCAGTGAACCGCAGCCAGCGGGAGCTGTGATCGGCTGGATCTGCGGACGAGGCAGGTAAACAAACTGGCCCGGCCCATCTGGGGCCTTCCCTACACAAGCGGCGGAACAAGTTTGGAAAACACTGTTCTAGTTGATTCATAGATCAAAAAACCTCCAAAACCTGCAGGGTCAATGCTTACAGAATTGTTTCATTGAAGAGGCTGATGTTTTTGGACAATCTTGCTAGGCTGTTTCTGGATTCAGTCTAGAACTGGCTTCAGCTTCAGACCAAGTCTACTAAAAACCAATGAATTCTCTCACCATAGTTCCATGCCCTTTTATTTTACTAAACTTACAACTAGGGTAGGAAAGCTTTTGCTATATAAAGCTTCAGTAAAGCTTCCAGCAACAAAAGCAGCTAAGAGACGTATGAGTAAACTGGGGTTTGACAGCTTTTTGTATATCTACAATCAGTGCCCTCCAGCATACTTCTTTAATGACCTTAACTGCTAAGTTATCTGGGGACATGGGTCCTAGGTGACCCCAGATTTATTCAGTAGCTTTGAAGAAGATTTTTCTAATTCAGAACTTACTGAATAAGAAGTTGGGATTCTGACAAGCAGTATGATTTCTTAGCAGTTGCTGAACTTCTGTTCACAGTTCTACTATGTTCACATATATTTTATATAAAACTACACTAGTTAGAAAGATCCACCAGCTCTGAGTATACCACTCTTAGCCTACCCCTCGTGAGAGAGCCTGTGATGTTGTGTGAGCTACAGCAGATTTACACTGTCCAGGGTTTTCCTACATCAGGAAGTACACTATATCCTGTTAGGGTAATTTTCTGCCCTGTCTGCTCCACCAGAGTGGAGCAAGTGGGAGCCTCCCTCTCTTCCCTTCAATCATCTGGGACTGAATTTCTGTCATCCCCCCCTTCATTCCTCTTCATCTCTAAAATGTCCACAATTAATTCTAGATCCATCACTTCATGTTCTAGAACAGTCATTCCTAAATTCAGACCCTATTTATTAAGATTCTCCACAGCCTCAGATGGGAGAAGCAGAGCTTCCAAGGAAAGAGAAGGGACTTCTGAGGATAGGATTAGGTGGCTCACATGTCTATTTCCCTCTCCGCAATCCCAAACACAAACACCTGTATCACTCAGATCAAGGGAACAACCTTTACTCCCTTTCAATAAGGGGGCTGGAAGCTCCACTACAGTAACTTTGTTATGATTCTCTAGCAGGCTCAAGTGTCTCAGTGTTTGGGCCAGAATGTGTGATGCCATCCTGCCATATGCAGCCTC
This sequence comes from Chelonoidis abingdonii, assembly GCF_003597395.2. Classification (NCBI taxonomy): domain Eukaryota; kingdom Metazoa; phylum Chordata; order Testudines; family Testudinidae; genus Chelonoidis; species Chelonoidis abingdonii. The sequence continues at coordinate 112,135,619 of NC_133772.1, read as the reverse complement.
TTGTTTGAATTTGGTGTCACTATGCTATACGTTAACAGTAGCAAGCTAACTTCAGATATGAGGCAACACAGGAAACCCACATAAGATTTTGGCCAAATTCCCATCCACTGCCCCCGTCCCCCTGCTTTCCTTGGTGGTGCTCTACCCACAGCTGGAATGGTGCTTAATCAGCTACTATTCAGTTGGGTTTTGGGGGAAATCTCTCTCTAGCTCCAGAGGTCAGTCCAAGTCTGACTTTCACGTTCCATCTCTCCTTGAGGCACATATGCAACTCCTTTTCAGTGAGCTAAGTAAGGTGCTGAAAAGGGAAGACTCTTCTCCTACCTCTAAAGTTTCCTAAGGCATTTGTTACAATAATGCTGTAGGTGAATTCTTTAGGACCTCCTACAATGTTCATCTGAGACCATCAGAAGGATGAAAGGGTCACATCACTGAATTTAAAGACAAAAGGCCAGCTCAAGCTTTCTAACTGGAATGCTTTTAGGTTTCTTTTTGAGAAACTGAAATACATACAGGAATGTAAGAATGTCCAGGCAATACTTGATCACATGAAATGCAAGTTTTGTTTGAAAAACACTGTCAAACCAAAGGGATGAGACTCCGATCACATAATTTAGAATGGGAGAGACTGTTCACTTCATTCTTAGATGACCATATTTTAAATCTCCTTATACAGAGGAGTATTTGAAAGACATGGCTCAAGTTGAAGGGAATAAAAAGGAGAGTGACAAGTCAAATTCAAACAATATGAACGTGTCTGTAGAACAGCTTTCGAAATAAGATTGTCAGGAACAGCTAACACTAAGGTCTACCAGCATCAGTGTGTAAGTGCATGTTTCAAGACAATCAAGTTGCAAATGATAATACTCATACTGAAGAGAACATTAAAAAGTGTTCGTCATATTCTTGGAAAGATATCACCAAGGTGACCAGAGTCTTTTCTAGTGATACACTCAGATGTTTCTCCTAAAAAGAAAAACAAGGCTTGCTTCACTCTAGGACCTGTACAACCATTTTTTCCCCCTTCTTTAAACACAGCAAGCTGATTTTACATCCAGAAAAGAGTCTCTCCTAAACTGGATAAAGACCAACGGGTGCATAGCTGGTCTTGCTAGCTGCCTAGCAAGGAACGTATTTTTGGGAAGTTCTATAGCCTATGATATACAGGAAGTCATACTAGTTGATCACAATGGTCCCTTCTGGCCTTGGAGTCTACAAATCTTTATTGTAATGCATTTAAAAAATATCACTTAGCTTTTTTTTTTTTTTTAAAGTAATAGTCAGTGTTTAACTCATTGCATACTTGGGAAATCCAAAGCCACCTTGCTTAGAACAGCTGTTAGCTGTTAACAGACCATACAAATAACCCTGCTTTGGAATAGACACTTCTAGTGCAGATCTAGGGTCAAATTTTCACCCAGCTCTCAACTTCAAAGAAATTAAAATGGGCAAGCTGACAGGGCCTGCCTAGAACTATCACATTCCTCACTTCCCCGCCCCCTCTTTGCTCAAACAGTTCCACATATGGAGTGCAGCTTTAATGCAAGCAGATCTCCATTTGTTCAATGTGATGATTATCCAAAAGCAAGGCCACCTTGTGTCTTTAGAGTATTAACACAAAGCCGGAGATACTATGTTACCCATCAAGTTTCCTCTTTCCCTATCAATTGATAAGCAGCTACACTAGAGCAGGTCTTTTGTCCCATTCTGTGAACTGGCTGCCTGGAGATAGGGGGTGAAAAAAGGTGCTTGCCAGGAAAGAGCCATTTGCAATGTTCTCCATCATAAGGATGGGAACACATCACATCATAGCACTTTCACACCTTCATGGCCCAAAGAAGAGCACGGTTACTCAATTACAGGTCACATGAAGCAGTACTAATTCCTGCCTATGCCTCCCATTGTGCCAGTCTCACAACTGGCATTTGGGACAATTTATTAATGGCATGCTGCTTTGCGAATGAGTTTTAAAAATAGTCTCAAACTTAGAAAACGCTCTTGTAAAAGCTTGAGACACGGGAAGAGAGGCACTCTAATCACTTGACCAGCTATGTATCAGAGGGGTAGCTGTGTTAGTCTGGATCTGTAAAAGCAGCAGAGAATCCTGTGGCACCTTATAGACTAACAGACATTTTGGAGCATGAGCTTTCGTGGGTGAATACATCTGATGAAGTGGGTTTTCACCCACGAAAGCTCATGCTCCAAAATGTCTGTTAGTCTATAAGGTGCCACAGGATTCTCTGCTGCCTTGACCAGCTATATATCTTTTGCGCTACATGCTGGGATATGTAGGAGAAGCCTCAAGGCTGCTGTTAGCTTTATCTGACCCTGTTAGGGATGCCTCTAGCTCTGCCCAGGCCTGAGGAGCATTGCTCTTTATTGCCTGCATGAACAATTGTGTTTGCTGCTTCAGTTGGTCCAGTTCAGTCTGGGTTACCTGGTTCTGATGAATCAGCTCCTTCGTTTTCAAGGTGATCTCCAGCAATCCAGACCTGTGCAGCACAACAAAGGTATTCTGAAAGCGCTTGCGCTTGCGCTGCTGCTGCAACAATAGCTCAGGAGTAGTATAAAGTTCTTCTGCAGCCAAAGCTGGGCTGCAGGTTGCTAATTGCACCATATGCTGTACTGGATTCTCCATCTCAGGAGATTTGCAGTCTGATATGTGGAGGAGTCCAGTAGGGGAAAAAGGAATCAAACCTGGGGCCTTCTGTTTGGCAGTAGAAATATACTGAAAGCCATCAGTAGTTGACATTTTTCCATCTGCCATCAAAGCTGGAAAACTCTGCTGAGTAGAGTCCTGACCAGGCTTAGAGTCAGGTGATACTTGAGGGCAAGCACTAGAGGGCAATAAACTAGTCTTATTGGACATAGCAGTATCTGTGCAAAGCCATTTCTGTCCACTGGTTCTCCCTCTTTCCTCCAGATCCCAGACACGATCTCTTTTGCTGGGATGTGTTGTCGTCTTTGCGTAGGAATTCAGGATGGGCAGGTAATTAGTAGAGTCACTCTCTTTTCACCAAGAAGGTGAGGGTTAATGGGAGGGGAGATGGCTGGATGAAGAAACACTAGCTCTGGCTGAGCTGGAATCACTTCAAAAGATGGCTGAACAGTCCAAGACTGAAGCTGCGATGAACTGCTTCCCTGAGAAGTATGGGTGGAAAAAGTGGAATTATCACAACTAACAGTGTAAGAAAAAATGTTAGAAAAGCTTTATCAGAACAAGTGAGCCTAGTGCCAATGTCTGCAGACATCGTTGCTAAATGCTGCCAGTTATAATGCAATCCGAGTAGATTTTACTCCTATAAAAGCATTCTTCCCTTCTTGTGACATTTGAGGACACTGTTAGAGACAAAGCTGTAATTCAGAATCTATTTACTGCTGAACAGCAAATCCATTTAGAAGCCATTCAGTTTTAGCATTCCTATTTATGCTAACACAAGCTGGGAGCAACCCTAGACTTGAGGATATAATAAGAGAATAATAACTACAAGTGTCCAGACAACTTTGAAAGAAAACCACACTTAAAGTTATGATTTTAAAAAACCATTCAGATGAATGCTGCACAAACATTCTATCTAGAAGTTGAAATTATATATTAGTTGAGACATAGGAACTCTAATCCTGTTTCCTATTCTTACAGCAAGTGCGTGAAACAGTCTCAGTTATTTCTAACACAGTAGGTGGTCACTAACAAGTGCGGTAATTTTAAAATTTACTGAAACCACATATTATACAAAAACCTAGCACCTGAAGTGTACCTAACGCCTACTAGCCCAAGGAGAAACACCTGTTCTACACACAAAGTTGCACCCTTTCAACACCACACCTTTGGTTAAACTGGTGCAAATTTGTGTGTTGACAAGCTGAAAGTCTATTACTGTGGGAGAAAAACCCCTGTGCCGCCTCTCCCTTCCTAAAGTTACACCCCTGGCAATTTTAAAAAATGACATATTTGTATCATCATCAACCACTTTGATTTAATAAAAAAAAAGAAATCACTTACCACACTGATACTAATTGGCTTAAAATTGTGCCCTCAGCTAAACCTGTCCTAAGACATCCACCCTACCTCCCACTTATTTGTCTCATCTACTTTTAATGGTGGGTCTTTTAGATGCCAATGCAGCAAAGCATTTAAACATGAGCTAAAGTCCATCTGTATTTAACAAAGCACTTTACCACACAATTAAGTGCTTTGATGAACAGCAAATGGTAGAGGAAGAATGATCCTATAGTTAGGATGCTAGCCTGGGACTCAAGAGGCTCCACTTCAATTCCCTGGTATGCTGCCAGTGACCAGTATTACTTTGGGCAAACCACTTAGAGGCAGAGAAACTGTTTCTCATCTGTAAAATATGAATATTACCTTCCTACTTCACATTGTGAGGTGCTCAAAGATTATGGTACTAGGGGGTTGTCAAGGTTTTTTTCCCCACTTTGAACTTTAGAGTACAAAAAGTGGGGACCTGCATGAACACTTCTAAGCTTAATTACTAGCTTAGATCTGGTACACTGCCACCAGCCAGAATTTAGTGTCTGGCACACTTTCTGTTCCCCCAAAACCTTCCCTGGGGAACCAGACAAACCCCTTGGGTCTTAAAACAAGGAGAAATTAACCATCCTCCCTCCTTTCCTCTCAGACTTTCCCCTCCCTGGGTTGCCTTGAGGGCTTCACACAGACCAAACTCCTTGGATCTTAAAACATGGAGGAATTAACCATCCCTCCTCCTCTCCCCCACCAATCCCTGGTGAGTTCAGACCCATCCCTGGATCTTAAAACAAGGAAAAATCAATCAGGTTCTTAAAAAGAAAGCTTTTAATTAAAGAAAGAAAAGGCAAAATTATCTCTGTAAAATCAGGAAACCCCTCTAGCCTCGGTTCAGAGTTACAGCAAACAGAGGTAAAAATCCTTCCAGCAAAAAGAAACATTTACAAGTTGAGAAAACAAAAATAAGACTAATCCGCTCGCCTGGCTATTACTTACAATTTTGAAACATGAAAGACTGATTCAGAAAGATTTGGAGAGCCTGGGTGTACATCTGGTCCCTCTTAGCCCAAGAGCAAACAACCTAACAAACAAAAAGCACAACAAAGACTTCCCTCCACCAAGATTTGAAAGTATCTTGTCCCCCTATTGGTCCTCTGGTCAGGTATCAGCCAGGTTTACTGAGCTTTTTAACCCTTTATAGGTAAAAGAGACATTAACCCTTAACCATCTGTTTATGACAGGGGTCCATAAATACTTAGATATACAGAATACAGATGGGCTGTAGAATTTGAAGCCTCAGGCTACATCTACAGCAAGTGTAATTCCCCTGCTCACGTACATATAATTACGCTACCTCTCATCAACCTAGCACAAGTATAAATAGCAATGGAGCTGTGGTAGCAATGGTAGCAGCAGCAGAGGCATGGCTGAGTCATGCCAAGCACATACCCAACAATTTCAGGCAAGTTTGTACTCAGCATGGCTCAGCCTTGCTGCCATTACCAGTGCTACAGTGGCTACACTACTATTTATACTTGAGCTAGGCTAAGTATGTGTGCACAGGGGAAATCGATCTCCTAGCTAGCAGCATAGGCATAGCTTTAAAGGGCAAGAGCTTTGGTGCATGGCCTGTTATTTACTATATGTTTGTACAAAACCTAACATAAAGCAGTTCCACTTTGGTTGATGCTTCTACATGCTATCTTGCTCTTCTTTACTTTCCTGGATTCCTTTCTCATAATATATATTTTCCTACATTGTCCATTTCTTCTCTCCACCTTCCATCACTCATTTTTCCCCTTGACACTGTGTTCGCTGGTCTTTCATCTCCTACCAAAACCTCACTTTGTATCACTCTCCTTTCTCCTAAATTATTCTATTCATCTCAGCCGATTCACATTTGGAAAGCACATTTTAAAAAAAGCTTAAATTATGCAGCAGTCAACACCCCTTGTCCAGAAAGGCTTTGTGTATGCATGGGTGAGTGACTTTTACAAGACTTGTAAAAACTTCACAGATAAATTGCACTGAGTTTAACAGAATTAATTTCATCTTGTTTTTAGCAGAATTATAGTACCCTACATTTTCACTTTAAAATCACCACAGCTGATCTGCACAGCTAGTATGTGTTTCTATGTAGGAGGATGGTGCTGTCCTAGTAGTTCTCCTAAGCTGCTTGCCTGGTCTGAAACAGAGGAGAAAAAGACAAAATGCTGATGGTCTAACCTGTGATTTAAAAAAAAAAATCTGTCTCATAGCCATTGCACCAAGAATTCTGTAGGACAACAAATCAATAAACCCCCTTATTTTTGGCAACGATCTCTGTATTCAAAGGATCATTCCAACACAGCTGACTGACCCAACATATCATGAGGCAGGAATGCATTTCATGATCATTAACCTATAATCATTGCTTTTGTTTGCTGAAGTAAGTATTCCATTTTACTTTAACATGACTCCCTCTTTATTTTATATAGAGAGATTTGGACATGAAGATCTATGACTCAATGGACTGTCTTCCTTGTTTATTCTTAAATTCTCTCCCACACTCTACTACATTATAAAATTTCATAACTTAGGTATATTATAAAAACTGGTAAAGTTTTGCTTGCACCATGCCCTGAGAAGTTTGTTAGCATACCAAGAGAGCCAGTATTTCATTTTCCACCTCTCACCCTGAAGGCATCAGTAGGAGAAGTTAGCCTAACCTCTACCTGATCAGAGCTTTGTCCAGATCTGCAAGAATGGGGGAGGGGGGGAGTATTTTGTCAAGCTAAAGTGAGCACGTCGTGGAGATCAAAACTGACTTCCCTATAAATGCCTACTCCAGACATCTCTTTCATTGCACATCTTAACAGAGCCTCACTCTCTCCTTGGAGATCTACAGTGAAGTTTAACCACATTTGCTTGCAACCACGCCAGCCTGGCCTGTGAATTTGTCAGATCTCACAAGAGAGTCAGGAGAGTCTAAACTTGGATTGTGGTTTCTCCTTGGAGGCTTCCCATTCATTTTTCCCCACTGCATTTTCAGGAATTTTTTGCTCAGATGGAAGGTTGAAGAAATTTTGGTCCTGCTTTGATGAGAGAGTTAGAAACATGGTTTCTCCCACACCTTATTTTAAGTTGTACATGTTTCAAAAGTGGTTTACAATGGGCTCACAGACTGACAGAATGACGTGGCAGAGAAACTAATCAATTAATAAGTTCATTCAGTTGTTACAACTTAAGCCCTGAAATTTACTTTTTATTTAGCAATTGTTTAACATTTGACACCGAATCATCTTAATTTGGACACAAAAATATAGATTTATTAGAACAGAAAAAGCTTTGACAAAAACCAATATAAGCATAGATGGTTTCATATTTTATTAATTTTGAATTACATTTTAACATTTGTTTATACTATTGGAATCCAAAACCCTTCTTAAATACTTGAGATCTAGCAAGTGAAACTGACTATTCTAGTTTCACTGTCTAAGCTGAGTAAAATACTCCTGGGGGAATTCTGCACCCCTGCACACACACAGAGAATTCACATCCCCCGCAGACTCCTCCCCCACCCCGCAGAAATACATACTGCCAGGAAGGCACTGCAGGTATACTTTTCACCCACCAGGGGCCATTGTGGTGCCAGAAGAGAGGGCAGCTGGCTCAGCCAGCCATGGAGAAGGAGGGGGAGAGGTGGTCTTCCTCACAGTGCGCTGCTTGCAGGGCCATATATGGGGGGGATGGATAGAACAGGGCACACGGGGTGCTGGGGAGGTCACACAGATTGGGGTTCAGAAAGACTAGAGGGGGGAAGACTGGGGCAGAGGCACAGGAGCTAGTTGGGGGACAGAATTGAGCAAGGGGCTGAATGGGAGTGGTGGTGCAGGGCCATCTGGGGACGTGGGAGTGTAGGAACACATGGGGACAGTGGCAGATGTGCCTGGCTGAATGGGAGAGGCTAGGGGTGAACCAGTGTCTGCATGAGGGAGGCTCCCCAACTCCCTCACAATCCCTTCCCCCCCACAAAAAAGCCCTGTTCCGTACTTCTCCCACCCACACTCAACAACCCTCCACGTGCACTCCCAGGCTCCTTCCCAGCAATTACTTCTCTTTCCCACAGTTCCACCACTAGAAGTAACTACCACAAGCCTTTGCACTGCTTCCGAGGGGTACGAGAAATACAGTTCTGTATTGTAGGTTAAATTAATTATTACTCTAAGTTCTGTATTAATATGCCTAGTAAGGAATCTATTTGTCAAAAAACACTTCCTGACTCTGTCGTCTGTAGATATACTTGCCGACAGGTATTCTGAAATACATTACCAAAATTTTTCAAACTGGCGGTTTTTTATATTGTGTTATTTTGACAAATAAAATATTCAGTTTGCAGAATTTTAAAATTTTTGCACAGCTTTTTAAATTTTTTGGCATAGAATTCCCCTAGGAGTAGTAAAGTAGCAAAGCATCAATGCAGAAAGTATGCTAGATTTCTAAAATTCTTTCATTTAAATAATCTGAGGTACTAATAGTATTTTTTCTAAATATGTCTTTTATCTTTGCAGGAGCCTGTAGTGGGCTGGACTGCCCCACTCTCTGTGAGACTGGGCTGGGGCAACCCAGGGAGCCTGCGCAGCCCAGGAGCCAATTAGAAAAGGGCTTATGGGGAGCCAATCAGGGCCAGGCTCAGAGGTATATAAAGGCTGCCTAGAGCAGGGGCAGTCAGTCTGTCCCAGGCCTCTGAAGGGAGAAGGTTAGTCTCCAAGGGGGAGACTAGTACCGTGGACAGCGCAGTTTAGGCTCAGGGAGGCTAGAAGGCTCTAGCCCCTAGCTGCCAGCCTGCAGGCCCTGAGGGGAAGGGCCTAGCGGGTGCACGGGGCCGTAGGGGAGGCGGCCCAGGGAAACAGACTGAGGAGGAAAAGGAGGACGACAGTGAGGCTGATGCCAGAGGGTCCCTGGGCCGGGACCCAGAGTAGAGGGCGGGCCTGGGTCCCCCCCCACCTTCTCCTCGCAGTACATCCAGCCATTGGCCGTAGGGAGTGGCCATTATAGACCACGCCAGATCCCTGCCAATAGGGATTAGACTCTGAGGGTGAGTGGTTGCACATGAAGGCTGGAGTGGAGGACTGCTGACGATCGATCCCCGAAAGGGGGTGCAGATGGACTAAGGGGCACTGCCAGAGGGCAGTGGCCTCAAAGGATGCCGCTGAGCAGGGAGCAATGTGGGTCCAGAGACACCAACAGAGGGCAGAACAACGGACGGGACACTACCAGGAGGGGGACGCTCCACTGGAAGTGAGCTAATTCCCGGAGTTACCAGCAGGAGGCACCGGGTGGTGAGTCCCAACCCGTTTACAGAGCCCTTTAAAATAGAGAGATTTAACAAAGGTATACGAGGCTTAAGAAACTTACATTTGATCTATCTTCGTGATGTTAGCCTGCCTCTGGCCAGGGACAGACTCACTCTAATAGATCTTCTACTGATACTACAATTCTATGAGTGAAGCAACAAGTTAGATGAATGTCACCCTTTAAAAGAGGTATTTGTGAAGTGTCCTTCTGAAAGGAAAATATATTTTCCAATATATTATTATTCCCCCCACACACCTGTTTGACCAGTACATTTTTCATTATGACCACAGGGGAGAGTCCTGGGAAGGAATTGCTTGTGGTCAGTGAGTACTGACAGGGCCCATCCTCTGTGTTCCAACACAATGCATTCAGCATAATCTCTGAGCTGGTCAGCTCCACAGAACTCTGACCTTCCATCTGGTAGATGCAAAGTCCCGTTATTAGTTGTTTTATATGCAGCAAGCTTTCTAAGCTCCCACCCATTTCCTGATTCCACACTGTTCAATCAGATTATGCACAATGCTGCCAATTTGATTTTGGACTTCAACTAACATGGGCTTCATTCATTGTCTGATAGCTGCTCGGTGGCCTCTGATTTTAGTTAGTAATTTTCAGAGATGGAATTTTTTTTAATGTGGACCTTTCCTCATAACTGGCACCCTTGTTGTAGTATCAGAGAGGCCAAGGATTGTACTGTCTTCATGCCTATTCAATCTATTAAAGCATACTAAACTGTGACAGTGTTGCAGAATCTTGCACTGTCAGTTTGCTGTGGCTGTTTTGTAGCCATGGCCTCATATCTCCATCAGTCACTCACCTTTCACAAATATAATTCTTTTTTCTAATGAAATGGAAAGATTATTGCATAGCTTTGGTGTGTATTAAAACTCTACTTGGATGCGCCATTTTAGTCAACCTTACAAAAATTACTCTCTCAGGTAACAGGCTGTTTGATTCTGATCACATGTAACTCAATAGGTCATGCAATGACCAAGTAGGAGCCCCTTTTCCTAGACAGTCGCTAAAATGAAAAATATGCCCATTAGAAGTAGAGACTCAAGCAAACCTCAATACCACGCAGATTGACAAAATGAGCTTTAGAAGAGTATTAAATCTTGGTTGAAGATTTTAGTACACTTCTACCCCGATATAACGTGACCAATATAACATCAATTTGAATATAAGGCAGTAAAGCAGTGCTCTGGGGGTGGGAGGTGGGGCTGCGCACTCTGGCAGATGAAAGCAAGTTCGATATAATGCAGTTTCACCAATAATGCAGTAAGATTTTTTGGCTCCTGAGGATAGCGTTATATCAGGGTAGAGGTGTAGTCACAGGATTTTCAAACTTGCCCTATACACAAGTTCTCCCACCCTTCCACATAAGAGTTTTCTGGAACTGTAAAAAGATACATTTGTTAAGGAAACTGTGAAGTTTAAAGGAGACAACAGGAGGAAAATTATCATTTTCTAAACCTGAGAATACAGATTCTTTGTCAGATTCAGCTGCTGCCATGCTGAACTGACGCGTCAATCGCTACATGTCCATCACATTGCCCAGGTTGGTTAATAGCGCTCTGGGGCTCTCTAGATGGGTACTTTCTCTCCATGCTTTTACAGTGCTGGAGACAGAGTTGTCAACACTTTTTCCATTAGGGTGGGAGAATGGGGAGGAAGAAATCTGGAAGAAAAACCAAAAAAAACCCCAACCCAAGTCCCTCTGAAGCTGAGGAAGCTAATTCCACTAATGCAGAATAAGCTTTGCAATAAGAGAAGCTTATCTGGGATGCATTAACAGGTGTGTTGTAAACAAGACACGAGACATCATTCTTCCGCTCTACTCTGCGCTGATTAGGCCTCAACTGGAGTATTGTGTCCAGTTCTGGGCACCGCATTTCAAGAAAGATGTGGAGAAATTGGAGAGGGTCCAGAGAAGAGCAACAAGAATGATTAAAGGTCTTGAGAACATGACGTATCTGAGGAAACGCTGAAGAATTGGGTTTTGTCCTTAGTGTGGAAGAGAGAGCTGCATGGGAATGATAGATTTTCAGTTTCTAACAGGGTGTCTATACGGGGAGGGAGAAACCTTGTTTCACTAGACTCCTGAAGGAATAACAGAGAAAGCCAGTGGGCTTAACCTGACAGAGAGAGAGACTTTGGGTGGACATCATAAGGCAAATATAGTGTGTTCAGGGTGCCCTTCAAACACGATTATACTTGGAATAAGCCTAGGGAGGTTGGGAATCTTTCTGGAATATTTAGGAGTAGGTTGATACTTGTCATCAGGGTATGTCTTAGACAGTATTGGTTCCTGAACCTATGAGGGCAGAGCGATGGAGCGTACTCTGGATCGTTCGGCACTGGTCCTTTCCGTCTTAGAGTCTATATTGAATCTTTGTCTCTGACATAGCCCTGCTTTAATTTATAACAATTGTGGTCTTCTAACTGCAGCTCTAGGATTTTGCCGGCTTTTATAAAAAATTCAGGTTGTACAGATGGACCTGTCAAATAATAGCAGAGCTTAATTTCCGTAACCTCTCTCTAACTTGATTACCATAGACTGCTAAATGCACAAACTTCAAATATTGCGTAAACATTATTATAGGCTGTTCGAATAAATAAAGACTGTAGGTAAAGAGTATGCCTGACCTTTACATTAGAGACATAGTTTTCAAGAATTGCATAGCTTAAACCAGCTGCTTGAGTTGAATTTTTCAACATGACTGGGTGTCAATGATCTAAGGTTAAGATAGTTTTTTTATTTATTTATTATTTTTTAAACAGAGCTCACAGCTAAGTTCTTCCGCATTTCCCAGAATGAGGTTAGGAAATATGATTTTTGTTTTGAATAAAAATTCTTTACAACTATTTCACAAGAATCCTAGTCTCGCCTATGCTTTGGGAGCACAAACTTGACAACTGGAGGGAGTTGCCGTGTCAGAAATGCTTTTACATCCTTCGTGAAAGTCACCTAATTTGGCCAAGTTGTTGAGCCTGAAACTTCTGAGTTCATGCATTTTCAGTAGTGACTTGTTGGAAAAACAGTTTAAGTTCCAAAGATTTCATTCCAACAGGGGTCTCACCAATTCACCTTTGGTCGTGCAGACCTCAATATCAGGCCAATAGTGTATGAAGATGGTTAGAAAGAACATTATATTTGTTTTTTTTTTGGTTTTTAGAAATAATACTGTCATCCGCTTTAATAATTCTTTGCTGCCAGAGTTTTTAATGTTTGCCAGACACTGGCAATGCTTCAGTTACTGTCAGTTTTTTGTTTGGCTAGTGACTGAGCGTTGAAAAACTTAGGATGCAGCAAGGTGGTGCATCAGATAGTTGTTGTGGTATTTTGACTTGTTATATTGCTCATGGTGGGGAAAAAGTGATGCTGCACTTCGCCTTGGTGCTAGTGTGATGGTATTTGTCCTCTACTCGCAATGGAGAGCGCAGGGAGCAGCACTAGCAGATATGAGGTCCGGCAGCGGGGTTGTTTCTGCTAGTGTCTCTCCTGCGGGACCAGTGGGGAGGTTTAGGCCGACTGATGCCCGTGGGCCGGGACGTTGAGACCCCTGATCTATATGAGCATGCGCTGGGCCTGCAGGATTTTCCTGCAGTTGCTCCTCAGCAGCAGGGTGCGAGGCAGTAAGGCAAGAATATGGGATCATAAAGTTTACATGACTCAATTGTTATTTTCAGCAATGTAAAGAATGCTAAGTTGCAGAGTCACACCCTTGCAGTCCACTCTAATCACACACTATTTTTCCCCAAACCCATCCAACAATTCTGTTGACAAGAAGGTTTGTATCCAGAGGGAAAATTAAATTTTTGTAGTGACCCACCACCAGTCTTCTTTAGACTAATCTGATCAAGTTTGCAACATCACATCCAGTTCGCAGTTTCCGTGAAAGCTGGTTTCTGGAGGTTTTTGGTTGAAGATGGCCAATTTACAGTTTGTTATTGAGTGTCCAGGCGAGACTGAGTGCTCGCCTACTGGGTTCTGAATGTTACAGTTCTGGATGTTGATTTGTGTCCATTTATTCCTGTGTGTAGACTGTCAAGTTTGGCCAATGAATTAGCATGGATGGCAGGTTGAACGAGCCCCTGATGGTGTGACTGATGTGGTAGTCCTTGGATGCTGCCTGGTGAATGATTGGCGGACAGAGTGGCAAGGGGTTTGTTGCAGGGATTGGTTCCTGGGTTAGTGCTTCTGTGTGGTGTGTAGCTGCTAGTGAGTATTTGCTGCAGACTGGGGGGCTGTCTGTAAGCAAGGACTGGCCTGTCTCTCAAGGTCTGTGAGTGAAGGATCGCCCTCCAGGATAACTTGTAGATCCTTGATGATGCGCTGGAGATGTTTTAGTTGGGGGCTGTAGGTGATGGCTAGTGGCGTTCTGTTACTTTCTTTGTTGGGCCTGTCCTGTAGTAGGTGACTTCTGGGTACCCTTCTGGCTCAGTCTGATCCTAACTGTTGACAAGAAGATGTGAGTAATAGGCCACATCCACCCTGATTGAACTGGCCTCGTTAGCACTGACCCCCCCACTCAGTAAGGCAACTCCCATCTTTTCATTTGCTGTATTTATACCTGCCTACTGTTTTTCACTCCTTGCATCTGATGTAGTGGGTTATAGCCCATGAAAGCTTATGCCCAAATTTCTTAGGGTATGTCTACACTACGAAATGAGGTTGATTTTATAGAAGTCGATTGCATATGTCAACACTAAGTACATTAAGTTGGCGGAGTGCGTCCTCACTACCATGGCTAGCATCAACTTACAGAGCAGTGCACTGTGGGTAGCTATCCCACAGTCTCTGCCACCCATTGGAATTCTGGTTTAAGCTCCCAGTGCCTGATGGGACAAAAACATTGTTGCGGGTGGCTTTGGGTACATGTTGTCATTCTCCCCTTCCTCCGTGAAAGCAACGTCAGACAATCGTTTCACGCCTTTTTTCCGTGCAGATGCCATACCACAGCAACCATGCAGCCCACTCAGCTCACCGACACTGCCGCTCTTGTGTCCTGGGTGCTGCTGTCAGCAGACGGTGCAGTGAGACTGCTAACTGTCGTCATACACTGCTTCCGTTGCAACTCTGCTCTGGTGATCGTCTCAATAGTGAATTTCTCCATGTTGTCTGTCATGTGCTCCCGGGTACACGTATTATTCCTTGGTAAATGTGTGTGGTGCTAACTGTCGTCCTCCACCACTTCTGCTGCAACTCTGCTCTCCTCCTCACGCCATACCACGGCAAGCATGGAGTCCGCTCAGCTCTCCGTCACTGCCGCTGTTGTGAGCACTGTAAACACCTCATGCGTTATCCTGCAGAATGTGCAGAAGCTGCAAAAGCAGAGCAAGGAGGCAACGACAGCACAATCATGATAGTCATGAGGATATGGACACAGACTTCTCTCAAAGCACGGACGCTGGCAATTTGAACATTGTGGTGGTAATTGGGCAGGTTCCTGCTGTGGAACACCAATTCTGGGCCCGGGAAGCAAGCACAGACTGGTAGGACCACATGGTGTTGCAAGTCTGGGATGATTCCCAGTGGCTGCGAAACTTTCGCATGCTTAAGGGCACTTTCATGGAACTTTGTGACTTGCTTTCCCCTGTCCTGAAGTGCAAGAATACCAAGATGAAAGCAGCCCTCACAGTTGAGAAGCGAGTGGCGATAGCCCTCTAGAAGCTTGCAACGCCAGACAGCTACCGGTCAGTCAGGAATCAGTTTTGAGTGGGCAAATCTACTGTGGGGGCTGCTGTGATCCAAGTGGCCAACGCAATCACTGAGCTGCTGCTATCAAGGGTAGCGACTCTGGGAAATGTGCAGGTCATAGTGGATGGCTTTGCTGCAATGGGGTTCCCTAACTGCACTGGGGCGACAGACAGAACGCATATCCCGATCTTGGGACCAGACCACCTTGGCAGCCAGTATGTAAACCGCAAGGGGTACTTTTCAATGGTGCTGCAAGCACTGGTGGATCACAAGGGACATTTCACTGACATCAACGTGGCATGGCTGGGAAAGGTACATGATGCTCGCACCTTCAGGAACTCTGGTCTATTTGAACAGCTGCAGGAAGGAACTTACTTCCCAGACCAGACAATTACCATTGGGGATGCTGAAATGCCTACAGTTATCCTTGGGGACTCAGCCTACCCCTTAATGCCATGGCTCATGAAGTCATACACAGGCACCACGGACAACTACAGGCTGAGCAGGTGCAGAATGGTGGCAGAATGTCCATTTGGACATTTAAAAGCTCAATGGTGCAGTTCACTGATTAGGTTAGACCTCAGCGAAACCTATATCCCCATTATTATTGCTACTTGCTGTGTAATCCACAATGTCTTTTGAGAATAAGGCGGAGACGTTTATGGCAGAGGGGGAGGTTGAGGCAAATTGACTGGCCGCTGATTACGCACAGTCTGACACCAGGGCAGTTAGAGCACAGCAGGGCACCCTGAGCATCAGAAACTTTGAAAACCAGTTTCATGACTGGCCAGGCTATGGTGTGACAGTTTTGTTTTTTTTCTTCTCCTCGATGAAAACCCACCCCCTTAGTTGACTCTACTTCCCTGTAAGCCAACCGTCTTCCCCACTTTGATCACCGCTTGCAGAGGCAATAAAGTCATTGATTCAAAATCATGCATTCTTTATTAATTCATCACACAAATGGGGAGAAAACTCACAAGGTAGCCCCGGAGAGGTAGGTGAGGAGGGAAGCACTGGGTGGGGTACTGGATCAGGGAAGGACAAGGCCACACTACAATCCAAAACTTATTGAATGCCAGCCTTCTGTTGCTTGGGCAATCTTCTGAGGTGGAGTGGCTGAGTGCCCATAGCCTCCCTCCTCTCCCCCCACGTTCTTGGACATCTGGGTAAGGAGCATATGGAACTTGGGGAGGAGTGCAGGCAGTTATACAGGGGCTGCAGTGGTGGTCTGTGCTCCTGCTGCCTTTCCCGCAGCTCCACCAGATGCCTAAGCATGTCAGTTTGCTCCCTCATTAGCCTCAGCATTGCATCCTGCCTCCTCTCATCGTGCTCCTCCCTCCTCTCATCGTGTTCATTTAATGCTTTCCTGGACTCTGCCATTGTTTGCCTTCATGGATTCTGCTGAGCTCTTTCAGTGCGGAAGGACTGCTTCAGCTCTGAGCACGTCATCACAAGTGCATTTTTTTCACCTTCTAATCTGCACTAACCTCTGAGATGGAGATGATAGGGGAGCGTAGAAACCTTTGCAGCTGCGGGAGGAAAAAAGGGGAGGGTAGTATTTAAAGATACATTTTAGAGAACAAAGGGAAGACTTTCACCCTGAATCAAGCAATTCACATTACATAGGACATGTGCTTTTGGTACAAGATCACATTTTGGTTCTGTGACGAAGTGGGACTGTTCTTAATGTTTCCTCTGACTACTGTGCGGGTGCCTCAGTTTCTGGCTGACACGCTGTCTCCTGGCAACTAATGGCCCAGGCCCTTCCCCCCTGCAAGGGGATACTAAAGCTGTGGGACAACAAAAAGGTCAGTGACCTCCTGGCCTGTGAAAGGAACTCAGCAGAGAAGAAGGGGCTGGATGGGGTTTCAGTTTGAAGCTGGCTGGAGACGGGAAGTAAGAGCAGATGGGGTTGTCTGGCTCGCTGGGCCCCAGAATGGACCCGGCTGAGGGGTCCCATTCTCTGTACCTACAAGCTCTGTTTTAGACTGTGTTCCTGTCATCTAATAAACCTTTGTTTTACTGGCTGGCTAAAAGTCATGTCTGACTGTGAAGTGGGGGTGCATGACCTGGTAGCTTCCCCAGGACCCTGCCTGGGGGAACTTACTGTGGAAAGCGCACAGAGGGGCATGTGCTGAATGCTCCAAGGTCAGACCAAGGAAGCTGAAGCCGTGTAAGCTTCTTGCCCTAAAGACAGTCTGCTACAAGGGAGAGGAGGCTCCCCAAAGTCCTGACTGGCTTTGTGGGGAGCAGTTCCAGAGCATCGCCCGGGGACTCTGTAACAGCCTCTTATATTGAGTGCCTGCTGGTTTGGTGTGAGACATCACAGATGCTCTGCTGGGCAACAGACTTTGGCTTGCAGGCAGCCATGGAAAGGCAAAGGGTTTTGGCTCCTTCAACTTCATAACATGTGGGAATGGTTTCAAACAGCAACGCCCTCCTTTCCATACCAAGCAAAGCCCATTGGACTGGCCATTTAAAAGGATGAGCTGCGGTATCAGGGAAGATCCCTGTCAGCCAAACATGAACACTTCAGCATGAATGGGCCTCCCACTACTGCGTGGCTAACAGCAGGGATTTCTTTTCAGACAAAGGCAAACAGCCCAGCAGGAACAGGCACCTCTGAATGTCCCTTTACATAAATTTCCCATATTTCAACCAGGTGACTATGAATGATATCACTTTCCTGAGGCTAACACAGAGATAAAGAATGAATGTTGCTTGAATGCCACAAAAACCTGGGCCCATTCGCTGCAATGCTTTGTTCTGCAATGATTCCAGACTACTTGCTACTGACTTGGCATGGTAAAGTGTCCTACCATGGAGGATGGAATAAGGCTGCCCTCCCCATAAACCTTCTGCAAAGGCTTTTAGAGTACCTCCAGGAGAGCTTCATGGAGATGTCCCTGAAGGATTTCTACTCCGTCCTCAGACACGTTAACAGACTTTTCCAGCAGCTATACTGACCATGAATGCATCTCAAGTACATCCCAAGTTTTCAAGGCAAATCATTAAACACGCTTGCTTTTAAACCTTGTATTGTATTTACAAAAGTACACTCACCAGAGGTGCCTTCTCTGGCTTCATGGTCCAGGAGCCCGCCTTGAGAGGGTTGGGAGGGTATTGGCTCCAGGATGATGAACAGTTCCTGGCTGCCAGGGAGAAGGGATTCTCCACTTGCCTGCTGTGTGCTATCCTCAACCACCTCCTCCTCCTCTTCCTCATCCACAAAATCCTCATCCCTGTCGCATGAGACTCCCCCCCCTTGCAGGTGTCCATAGACAGTGGTGGGGAAGTAGTAGGAGCCCTCCCTAAAATTGCATGCAGCTCATCATACAAGCAGCATGTATGGGGCTCTAACCCAGAGCGACCATTTGCTTCCTTTGTGTTTTGATAGGCTTGCCTGAGCTCCTTAATTTTCACGCGGCACTGCTGTGCATCCCTGTTGTAGCCTCTGTCCATCATACCCTTGGAGATTTTGGCAAATATATTGGCATTTCGTCTTTTGGAACGGAGTTCTGCCTGCGCAGATTATTCTCCTCATACAGCAATCAGATCTAGTACCTCCTGTTTGGTCCATGCTGGAGCTCTTTTGCGATTCTGGGACTGCACGGTCACCTGTGCTGATCAGCTCACCACACTGGCCAAACAGGAAAAATTCAAAAGTTCCCAAGGCTTTTCCTGTCTACCTGGCCAGTGCATCTGAGCTGAGTGTTGTCCAGGATGGTCACAATGGACCACTTTGAGAGCTCCCAGAGGCCAATATTGTTGAATCGCATCCACACTACCCCAACTTCGACCCAGCGAGGTCGATTTTAGCACTAAACCCTTCGCCGGGGAGAAGTACAAAAATTGATTTTAAGAGTCCTTTAAGTCAACAAAACAGGCTTGGTCGTGTGGACAAGTGCAGGGTTAAATTGACCTAAAGCTGCTAAATTCAACCTACACTTGTAGTGTAGACCAGGGCCTTAGTCTCCAAGATGTCACAAGGACTCCTTGTTGTTTTTGCTGATCCAGACTAACACGGCATCTCTCTCTGAAACCTGAACTAAAATTGTTTCATACTGGAGTTTATTTAGCACACTATATGATAGATTCATCTGGAGAAGACTCTCTGCATAAATATTCCCAACTCTGTAAAGACTCTTAAATAAGCTACTAATTCCTTACGTGTGACACGTGAATTAGTAAACAAATGTAATTTCTTGTATTGAACTGTGGAAAGGCAATGGCTGGCTCTACTTGATTACTGTGAAGCTCAACAGTATGGTGACCCAGTTAAGTTATATATATTTATTAAATCAATGGTCCTTTGTGTAAAGTGGAATACTCATGTATATTTTAATTTTCTTACAAAGAATATTGTCAGTGAGCTAACTGGAGACCTTTAGGAAGTGGAAGCATCTTCAGAATGTGCATGCATCTTCAGAGAATGAAGTGCAGATAGAAGACTAAAGATGTAGCTCCATTCCCATTTCCCCAAATAGAGAGAACTGATTAAAAACCGAAGATTATTCTATCCAAACCAAATCACTGTGTTAAGGGGAGTTAAGGTTGCTTAGGCCATGTCTAGACTGAAGACTTCTGCCAGCACAGCTATGTTGGACAGGGGTACAATCCCTGACCAACATAGATATGCCAGCAAAAGTCCCTATTGTAGACATAGCTATTTGTGCAAAACACAGTTTTGCTGGAATAAGCTGAGTCCACACCAGAAGCATTTTACCAGTACAGTATACTCGTATATCTATACCAGTAAAGTACTCCTGGCATAGACACGGCTTCAGAAGTGCCTTTTTTTCCCACCCCCTTTCAGAACATGAAAGCTTGAAGTCTGAAATTTATACTATGAAAATAGTACTTCCCACATCCTTCAATTTGCCCTTTTAGAGTGGGACAGGCGTAACTCAAACTTCTGAAAATGAAGAGCTATTTCTTCACTTAGAGACAAGATAAGTCAGACTTTTGTAAGAGAAAGTGGAGAGGACTAGTGTTGGCAAGCTGATCATATGACTGGTTAAATAGCACCACCGGAATGCCTATTTGACCATGGGCAAATACTGTCAAATATTTGAGCAAGAATGCCCTAATGTAGGTGGTGGCCTACTTTTTGATTGCATCATGGTCTCATCTGTTAGTAAGACATTTAACTACATGCTAATACTACTGGGGTGGGGGGAGGAGAACTAACTGAAAATTCAACATCTCGATCAGTTGTAATCTTCTAAACAAACGCTGTACATACCTATATATTTGTTCACCAGGCTATCAGTGTACATGGCTGTTTATAAAGTACATTAAACAAATTAAAAAAACACGGTCTCTGCCCCCAAAGTGCCTACAATGTAAACTGATTAGACAAACCATACAGAAATTAATTCAAAAGGGAATGGTAGAAGGGAGCCTCCTCCTTCAACACAAAGAATAGATGTACAGCCATTAAGCTGCTTGACGAATTGGGCCGCTGCCTGTCTAGCATAAGTGCATTTTAAATGCTCTTTTTTTTTTATAGTTGCTAAATATTTCATTTCTGTTTAATTTCACATCTGTTCTTTAACTGCTCAGTCTTGAATAACATTCACATTTAAATGCTAATGTAATATTGTTTTAAAAGGTAATATTAATGTGTCCTTTTTTTACAATTTTATTTAATTGTTTCACATTTTTCTATATAAAAATAACTACAAAAAACAAGTTACTTAATTGAATCATGCACAAGTATCTAAGGCTAAGCCTACTCGATACTATAAAAAAATTACTTTGTTTTTAAACCGTTCTAATATATTCATGTTTTGATAATCTGACCAATATTTGACTGGTCAGATTTATTAAGGCTTTATTTATTAAGCCTAATGCTTTTTCATAAAATGTTTTCATGATTTAAGATGATAAAACACAAAAAAACCACACAGCATGTTTGGATCCAAACATTCCTTTGCAGTGTTTGCAGTACAGACAACTGATTTGTGCTAATGAACAAGAAATAAAAAGAATCAGACATTAATTTGCATAAACACACTAAAAATTAATTTTAGAAATTATTTACATTTTATTACTCTTAGATGTTGTTAGTTACACAGGTAGGAAATATGTTTTTAAAAGCAATGTTTTTGCTCTAGTATGGTTGCTTTAGAGAATAGTTCTGGTATGAAAAGTGAACTGCAAAATGGGAACAGAGGAATTTCTATAAGGGGTCAGACCAGTGGTCCATGAAGTCCAGTATCTAGTCTCCAAAAGAGGACAATGCAACATGATGCAATAAACCATGTACGGGAATAAACCTACTCATAACAAATTTATTTTGAGCTCATGATAGCTAGTAGTTGACTTATGCCTTGAGGCATAAATATTCATATCCACTACAAATTTTCATTCTGTCTAATAACTGTGGTTAGTTTTCTAATCCACAGCAGAATTTCTAAGAAGTTCAGATATTGTAAGTTCTTGGCCTTGACATCTTGTGGCAGTGAGTTACACAGGTTAACTAGATAATAGTGCTGAGATATGATGACAATTAACACTAGGTAAAACTAAGATAGACAGACTAATGCTTAGTGAAAGAGTATATCTTTAAGATACTTTCCCTCCACCTCTATTTCTGCTATCTGCATGTTTAATCATATCTGCTGACCTGTTAGCATTTACAGAGCCAATGCAACTGTGGAAGACCAAGCCAGATTCTACGCCACCCTGTGCATCATTAACAGAATCATTAGTTAAGTTTTTAATGAAGAATTTTTATTACTCATGGGGAAATACATAATTTCACCTGTGATGTGAGAATCCATCAGATACAGTTTGAGAAAGTAACATTTACAGTAAATAATATGATCTGACATTTAATCTCTAATTTTATCTAGAGCTATCACTCACTAAAAATAAATATGGACCCCAGGATTCTGCAGTAACTGCACGTTAGTGGCCCAACTCAGTGTATGCGAGAGATGGAATCATTGCCCCCATCTTTCTTGATCACTTATCCCTCCCTAAGACAGATGGGGCGTTTCTCTGTAATCAGTTTATATGTACTCATAAGACACACTAACCACAGAACAATTTAACCAGAGACTGAGTCACATCGGAGGGTTTATCCCTTTTAGAGATTAGGAAAGGGGAAAACAGGAATATACCACCCATGGGCTCGATCACAGTACCACTGAAATGGGAAAAATTTGGAAGTGGGATAGGGAGAGCAATAACATTTGCCCATTTCCCCCTACACCATTTTTTGTTTTTTAAAGCACTAGGAGCTATGCAATGCTTGAGTTTTAATAGGATACTAAATCTCATAAATTTAATTCACTGCTTTTAGTCTGGCTCAGATCACTTAGCCAGTGAAAGCTGTTACCATCCAGCAGTTACTCAGTGGCACATATGGAATAAATAGGTAGGTCCAAGCCTAGCGAGCAGGAGTCTATTTCACAACGCCCCCCCCCCCCATCATAATTGGTATAAATTGAACTGATGATCTTGTGAGCAATCTAAGCACAGGGAAGGTAGCAATTTAAAGATAGAAGCTAGGCAGTGGAAGCTGCCACACCAGTATGCCTTTCCTCCGTGCTCCCTCCAGGAACATGGGGAGGACTTCAGTTTCCAGGACTGTTATCGGTAACAGGCATATCATTAAAAAGGGAAGGTTTTCGAGTAAGATGTGGGATCATCTCAGCACAGCGCACGGAAGCGATGTTATTATCATCAACACCATTTCTCAAGGCTCACGTGTTCCCGGCTAAGCCTGCAGGCAACAGCAGGGCCTCACCACCGCCCTTGCGGGACACCCCCAAACTAGGTGCTCGCTAGACATCCCGATGTCGGATCACACAGCCCCCTCTTTGCGCTCCTTGGCCCTCTTCTCCACTACACCCTAAATGCCACCCCCCTGACTGACCCGGTTATGCCCCCATCAGGCCGCCACCTCAAGCCCCCATACGTCATCCCCCCAGAGTCCCCACCTTAAGTGTGCCCCTCACACCCCGCTCTCTCTTGTGCCCCCCTGCGCTCACCATCCCCCATTAGGCTCCCTCCTCACCTTCTCCCGCAGCTCCACTGCGCCTCCACGAATCCAGCTCCCCCGCCCCTCACCCACCTGGACACAGGTGCTACTAGCGACTCTCCCTCCAGCAACACTCCGACTCTCTCCGGCTGCCCTCCCAAGCAGCGCATGCGTCCGACCGGCAACATAGAGTACAAACCGCACCATCGCCTAGAGAAGCCCTGTCTTGAGGTACCTCTTCCGTTTCCAGCCTGGAGTGGGTGGGATCCGTGCGGCCCCGCCCACCACTTCCGGCTTTCTCCGCATCTAAGATGGCGGGTGAAAGGGCTTTAACTGACTTTTCTAGGCTTAACATTGAGTCACCTCTAGGGTAGCTTCAGTGCGCTTGCGTGGAACGACCTCCAGCCTCTTTTTCTGACTGACCGACATGAGCGGCTCTACTGCGCACGCGCGGCCAGGTCTGCTGTCCGTTTTGTTATGGCGCCGCGTGCGTCTTTAGATGTGAAGTACGTGAAGGAGAGGGACCTTAGTGAGCCCACTCCTTTGTGTATGCGACAGGGAGCCTCCGTGCTGGGCCACCGTGCCCGCAGCCTACCTTACTCTTCAGCCGGGGGCCGCAGGAGTGGGCATGAGGAGGGAAGGGGCAAAGCGAGAGGGAATGAGGAGAGGGAGCTGCAACTGCTTGGTAAGCAGCTACAGCTCTCAATAAAACCTCCACGGTGTATATCAGCCAAAGGCTGTTATCTGTGCCTGGCAGCCTTGGGCATCCAAAGAGACTTGATGGAAGAAGAGGATGGAATCTGAGGTTGCCAGGATTAGTCTCCCTCATGTTTAAAACTTAAAAGTACCACAGGCTGGCTTTTCTCCCGCCATGAGTTATCACGAGCACTACACTGGAAGGGAGCATCTTCATTAAAGAGGAACGTGGTTATCCCTACCCAACAACTGGCTTGTACAGGATAGTGTGCAAGCCTTGAGTACTAGCCAAATGCCTGCTTGTGGGGTTTGAATCTTTTATGGCTCAGAGTGATGAAGGGAGTCTGCAGGTTGGATAGACCATGAGTTCCTGAGGCTGTTGGATGGTCTGAATACAGTATAAAGGGGTAACAACAGAGCCCCCTTGAGTGACAGTCTTTTCCGCAGTCTTTTTGGCCAAAACAATGAGAGCGTTTAAGGCATGGGGAGAACAAGGGAGGAAACAGCAGAATTTTAAGATATTTGGCCAAAGGGAGGGGGAAGCAGCAAAATGAGGTAATTAGGAGACCTAGAAAGTAAGTGAAGGGTGAGAAGTACCCCTACCCTTCCAGATGATTGCGAAAATCGGCTAGTGGATAAATATGAGAGTATGATGCCACATAAGTGCTGGAGAAACCAGGCCCAATGATCAAGAGAGAGACTGTGTTCAGGCCTAATGGAGACAAGATATTGTGACGAGAGTAGTGTCATGAACTCTGCCAGAAATGGGGATTTACCTGCTCCATCTGCAAGTTTGCCAGAGACTGAATGATTTGCCTTAGGATATGAAGAGCAGTTTTATAAAGAGTTCAGATAAAAACTAAAATAAATTCTTTGAGCAGAAGTGGAGAGAAACAATAATAAATACATTCAGATGGTGTTTGTGTTCAAGAATCTGAAACATCACCGTTAAAAATGGCAGACGTAGGCCAATAAATTCCTGAATGCGTGAGAAGAGGAAATCACCTCCAACCCAAACTTACAGTGGGTAAAACAACCAGTCACAAGTGGAAAAGGAAACAAAAATGCCTTGCGTGTCAATTGAAAGGATGACCCAGATGAGGTAGGGATTTCTGATCCTATTGAAATTGTACCACAGGATGGCAAGCACCTCCAACCTCATTAGTCTTAAGTGCTTTGAAGGGACACAAAGAAGGAAACAGGTAGGCTGTTCCTACAATATATTATTTGAGGCTTTAAATACTAACATTGGGCCTCTATTAGAACATCAGATCCAAACAACACACCTCTTGACTTTGGGGTATGTCAGATTCAGTGTGTTAAATTCAGATCTCAAGACTAGGTGTTGTGAATCCCTTTCCATTTCCAGATTTGGAGAAGGAGGAAAGATGATAAGAATACTTTTTTAATTTATCTCCTACTCCCAGGCCCGTCTCTGGTTTCTGCAAGCCCATCCTGAGCCCCAGAGGTATCCCTCACTGAGCTCTCAGTATAGGGTTGTGAACCTGGGTGTTGGTAGAAGGAGGGTTTGGGGGGTGGGGCAGTCTGTGTGTGGTGTGGGAGTGTTTTGGAAGTGGTGAAGATCAGCCATTCACCTCAGATGGTGCCAGTGTCAGGGAAGAATGACCCCAGACTTCCATGCAAAAGACAACACCAGGTAGGAAGACAGGTATGGGGGAGGGTCTCTCAAAGGTCTGTTGGATAGTTTGGGTAAGCATCTGAACTTTTAAATATTTATCTGAAACAAACACCAAATCATTTGAAGCCCAACCCACTCCTTTCATTAAAATATGTTGGGTTTTTTTGCAATGTTGGGGCCAGTTTCCTTGTGCTCTTATATGCATTTTTGTTATGTCAGGATCTGGTTTATCATATGCTTTTATGTGGATATTGAAAATGCTGATAGGCTACTTTTGCCTCTTCCTATGTATATTCATGCATTGCTGAAGCTATTTTCCTGTATGTACATGTACATGTTTCTATATTAATTATGGCTACTCTAAAGATTGCTTTCCTGTGGGCTTGTATTTGAATTTGAGCAATGTTGGGAGTGTGTTTACTGCATGCTCCCATATATCTTTAGCTGTGTTGTGCCTCTTGTACTGCATGTTCTTCTGTGTGTGTTTTGTCAATTTTCAGAGAAGGAGAGGACATCATTTAGTTCTTGCTCCTATAAGTATATTTGTATTGTTGAGCTTGGAATTTGTATGTTTTTTTATCTCTGTAGTACTAGAAGCAGGGCAAAATTAGTCAAAGGTGAGAAAAATATTATATTTATTTTAGTGAAGTCTGTCAGGGGAAACTTGGGAAGTATAAAATCCTCCATATTCTAAAGCATGGGTCAGCAGCCTTTCAGTAGTGTTGTGCTGAGTCTTCATTTATTCACTCTAATTTAAGGTTTTGCGTGCTGATAATACATTTTAACATTTTTAAAAGGTCTCTTTCTATAAGTCTATAATATATAACTAAACTACTGTTGTATGTAAAGTAAATAAGGTTTTTAAAACGTTTAAGAAACTTCATTTAAAATTAAATTAAAATGCAGAGACCCTGGACCGGTGGCCAGGACCTGGCAATGTGAGTGTCACTGAAAATCAGCTTGCGTGCCACAGGTTGTCTACCTCTGTTCTAAAGGCTACATTCCTTTCAGCTGTAAAGTAAAAACTAGAGTTGGCTCTCATGTCGTCTTTCTGTAGAAAAACCAAACTGTGATAACTGAAATTTTGCTAATACAAAAACAAAGGCTTCATGAGTCTACTGACTAATTATAACCTATCAAAACATATATGGTTTTATAGAACTATTAGGAAGTATAGCTTTTTTCAGATTGTAGCTACTAGAGGCTGACATGGTCACATATACACAAACAGGTCTGATCTCGAAGACACTTGAGCGGGAAAGGATAGCAGTGTATACGTACAAAAATAGGGTTGCAACTATACATACAAAATGATGGGATATAAAGTAGCTGTTATGACTCAAGAAAGAGATCTTGGAGTCACTGTGCATAGTTCTCTACAAACGTCCACTCAGTGTTCAGCAGCAGTCAAAAAAGCAAACAGAATGTTAGAAATTATTAGTAAGGCTAAGGTTTTGTCATGGTTATTTTTAGTAAAAGTCATGGTCAGGTCATGAGCAATAAACACAAATTAATGGAACCCATGACCTGTCTGTGACTTTTGCTGCTGCGGCTCCATGGTTTTCCCCCAGCACCATGGTGTCTGGGAGCTATGGGATTCCCCCTCCGCCCACGGCAGCTAGGAGCTGCATGGTGACCATATTTCCCAAAGAGAAAATGCGACACCCCAGCCGCTTGCCAAAGGCGTCCCCCCCTCCCCGTGCAAGGCTGTCGCCCGTCGCTGAAACCCTGGGGAGGGCCCCCTGTCACTGCTGTCGCCTGTGGATGGAACACTGCCAGGGCCCCACCGGCTGTCAGCTCCAGAGTCCTGCAGCCCCTGGACCTGAAGCAGAGAATGTCACAGAGGTATCTGGAAGTCACGGATTCCATGCCTTCCATGACCTCTGTGACATAAACATAACCTTAACTATTAGGAAAGGGCTAGATTGGGGTCGGCAACCTCTGGCATGTGGCTTGGCGGCAAGCCGTGGCCAGCACATCCCTCGTCGGCACTGCTTCTCACAGCCCGTTGGCCTGGAGCAGTGAACCACAACCAGTGGGAGCTGCAGTCAGCCGAACCTGCAAATGCGGCAGGTAGACAAACTGGAAGACAGGATAGTGGGCTAGATGGACCATTGGTCTGTCCCAGTATGGCTGTTCTTATGTTCTTTAAATGTTACTGTGCTGGGTTGTTTTGGTATTTCTCCCCTACAAGAATGTTAAATTTAATTACGTTATGATCACTATTACTGAGCTCTTGAGTTATATTCACCTATTGAACCAGATTCTATGCACCACTTTGGACTAAGTCAAGAATTGCCTCATTAATAGTGCAATCACTAATGCTACTTCAGTCATTAATTGCGTCTAAAAATTTTATCTGCATCCTATCCTGAGGTGACACATCCCCAGCCAATATGGAAATAGTTGAAATTCCCCATTATTATTGGGCTTTCTGTTTTTGTAGCCTCTCTGATCTCCTGGTCAAGGTGATCAGTAGTATATTCCTACTGTTATACTTTTATTATTCAAGCTTGGAATTTCTGTCCATACAGATTCTATGATACTTTATACTTTCTTTCACCCATAGTGCCATCCCCCCACCGTCTGACCTACTCTATCATTCCTATATATTTTGTACCCTGGTACTATCATGTCCCATTGATTATCATGATTATCCAAGTTTCTGTGATGTGTGTTATATCTATATCCTCATTTAATGCCAGGCACTTAAGTTAATCCATTTTAGTATTTAAACTTTTTGCATTTGTATGCAAACACTTCTAAAGTTTGTCAATATTTAGTTGTCTGCTTTAACTTATAGTGTGCATCTATAGGCCATTGCAGCAGATCAGAACAGTTTGGAGATCAGTGTACTCTTAGCATACTCATTCCCTCCTCCAGTACATCCCCTCTCTTTCCTATCCACGTATCCAGCATGCCATGCATGGGAATTCTTCTTATGCTGTGGTTATTTTCTGGTGGAGAGATCTGCTGTGTTTGTGGTGCTGTTATATAGGTGTTCTGTTCCCCAAAATCGAGGATGTGGTGTGGTAGAAAACTCTACAGGCAGCATTTTCCTTTGTTTTTGGTTTGCTATTAAAACCTTAGACGCAAAGACTAAGACACTTACCAGGACGCTACGATACAGTAAGTCCTCATAATGCTTTTGCCCCTTTGCCTCCCTGCCAGTGGAGATAGGGAATTGATGATATGAAATAATGACATGGATGTGGTAAAGAGAGATGTGAAAGGGTTCCTTTTAAGGGCATCACTTGTGTTAAGTGATGCAGGACAACTTTTTCATCACCAGTGTGCCCACACCACATTATTTATCCCCAGTTAAGCTACTTCCGTGTGAGATAATTATGTCCAAAACACCTGTGTTGTTTTTAAATAACTGCGCCACGTTCTGGGCAGACATCCTATGGTGCATTACTCTATCACTAGGCCTTATAAATTCTGGAATTTTCCTCACTGCTCTTTGTGGGATACCAATTGGAAGACACAGGAATTGTGAAACTTGTGGTCAAACTAAATAATTTCTATGATTCCTCTCATTTCATCCCATCATCCATCTTGTTACAGGCCAGTGCCATTTTCAAAACACTGTCAGGAAGCATGGAGAAAAGTTGCTGAGTGCTGTGACCCTCATGATACCTAATATAAACAGGCTGCTGCACATATATATCAAGTTGTTCAGTGACTTCAGAACCAGGGTGATACAAGCATCTGAGGTGGAGATGGCTGAAATTGAGTAGACACATTTACTTGAACTTTTCCTGGAATGGCTTCACATGGTGGACTGCCACTTTTGGGCTCAGCTAAAGCACTGACTGGTGGGACAAGACAGTGCTCCAGACCTAGGATGAACAACAGTAGCAGCAGAATTTCAGGATATCAAAGGCCACTTTCCTAGTAATCTCAGCAGAGCTCACCCTGGAGCTGCAGAGATTGCACACATACATAAAAGCTGCCCTGAGCATGGAGAAGCGCGTGGCCGTTGTCATGTGGAGGCTCACCACACCTGATTGCTACTGGTTAGACACTGACCAGTTTGGTATGTGTTGCTATTTCTCCTGTCATTCTTAGAGATGCAAGTTACCTTCTACTTCCATGGCTTATGAAGCCTTTAATTAGACACTTGGATAGGAGAAAGGACCTGTTTAGCTATACCCTGAGCAGTTTCAGAATGACAGTGGAATGTGCATTTAAAAGGTAGATGGAGGCACCTGATGTCGAAGCTGGAGGCAGCTGATAGCTCAGGGGCAGTGTAGCGGCCTTGGCCGGGGCTCAGCTCCGGGTCGCAGGGGCTGAGCGAATGAAGTCTGTAGTCCAAGCCCTTAGATGGGGCGGGGCAGCGCTACAAGCAGTCTAGGGGCTCTGGCCCTTTGGGGCGGGGCAGCGCTACAAGCAGTCTAGGGGCTCCGGCCCTTTGGGGCGGGCAGCGCTACAGCAGTTGGGGTCTGGGGGGCAAGTTCAGTAATAGGAAGGGGGATGGAGTTTGCCACACTTAAGGGGTGGCAGGGGGATACGCGGCCCGCCACCTACATGCGTTCCAGCCCAGGGCCTAGTAGCGGCTGTCGCCGCTAAGCGGTCAGTGGGCGTTGGCCCGAACAATGACCGGGTGAGCGCGGTTCCCGGAAACAACCCCCCACGACCGGATGTCAGGGGGGATCCTGGCGATGCACGACGACCATCGGCTGGGGTTGCTGCAGTGACTTTGTCGGTCAACGCGCCCCTCGGCTGCTTCCTACTCCCCCTCCCTGGTACTGCCCTTCGCCACAAAGGCGTCTCCAAGAGGAGTTCCACAGTAATCTCGGTCTCCTCTCCTGGCTCCAGAGCCGGGGGGGGGGTCCAGTACACACAAGGTTCGGGATAACAGGGGGTCAGGCGGTCAGGTCCAAGTCCTCAGCATTCTGGCGGTAATCGGGCAGGTGCCGGTCCACTCCTCGGGGTACTGGGGTCCAGGCGGTCCGATCCAGTCCTCCGCAGGGCGAGCGTCCGAAGGCGCGGCCCGCTGCTCTGGATGCTGGCCCCAGGGGAGGTCAGGCCAGGACCCCTCTGGATACCAAGCGAGGGGTAAGCCAGGCCCAGCGGGAGCTCGGGCACCCACGTCTGCCTTATCCAGCGGCCTCCTAACTGAGGGCTGGGACCGGGTTTTTATACTTCCTGTCCCGCCCCCTGACTTCCTGGGGGCGGGAACAGGCCGAGGGGGCCTTGCACTTCCGGTCCCACCCCTTGACTTCCTGGGGGCGGGGATAGGCGGCCGGGCCTCTGCCCGGGGCTGCAGGGTTCCTAGCCTATGCCCTGTCTCAGGAGCGTGGGGGAGGGGACCCCCCTCGCTACAGGCAGGCAAACTTTTTGGCCTGAGGGCCACATCGGGTTTCGTAAATTGTATGGATGGCCGGTTAGGGGAGGGGGTTGTGGCTCAGCCCGCACCTCATATCTGCCCTCCCCCTGGGACTCCTGCCCCATCCAACCCCCTCTGGGAACCCTGCCCCATCCACACACCCCCACTTCCTGTTTCCTGACTGCCCCCGGACTCCCGCTGCCCCATCCAACCCCTCCTCTCATTTCTGATGGCCTCCCCAGGACCCCTGCCCCATCCAGCCTCCGCTTCTCCCTGTTCCCTGACTGCCCCCAGAAGCCCTGCCCCTGACTGCCCCCTGCCATGCCATCCAACCCCCGTCCTTCCTGACTGTCGCCAGGACCCCTGCCCCCATTCAACCCCCTGTTTTCTCCCAACCACTACCCCAAACTCCCCTGCCCTCTGTCCAACCCACCCTGCTCCATGCCCCCTTACCGCGCTGTCTGGAGCACCGGTGGCTGGCGGCGCTCAGCCAAGCTGCCCAGCTGGAGCTAGGTTACGCTGCTGCTGCTGCCGCCACCACCACCATGCAGTACAGAGCACCGCGTCAGGCCGGGCTCTGCAGCTGTGCTGCCCCAGGAGCTGACAGCCCCACCGCCCAGAGCATTGCGCTGGTGGTGGAGCTAGCGAGCTGAGGTTGCGGGAGATGGGGGACAACAGGGGAGGAGCCAGGGGCTAGTGTCCCAGACCAGGAGCTCGAGGGCCAGGTGGGAAAGTCCTGCGGGCCAGATGTGGCCCGCAGGCCACAGTTTGCTCACCCCTGTGATAGCTGCTCAGGGCCACCTGGGGGGGGGCAAGTGGGGCAATTTGCCCCAGGCCCCGAGCTCCGCAGGGGCCCCCAAGAGAACGGCTGAGGCTCCCACCCCGGCCCAACCCCGGCTCTGCCCCTTGCCCGGAGCCTCAGCACATCCAGGAGTGTCCCTGAACAGCTCAACAGTGTGGCTCTGGCTCAGGAGCCCCACCGGAGCCACAGTGCAGCTGTCAAGGGAAACTGCCGGATGCACTGAGGCTCCAGGTGAGGGGGGAGTCAGGGGTAAGGGGCCGGGATCAGGGGGTTGGCTAAGGGGCAGGTATCATAAACAGATAGCTAAGGGTTAATGTTTCTTTTACCTGTAAAGGGTTAACAAAGGGAACCAAACATCTGACCAGAGGACCAATCAGGAAACCGGATTTTTCAAAGCTCAGGGAGGGAATTTTTGGGTATGTGTCCTTTGTCTGTGTCTCTAGTGCTCTCTCGGCTCTGAGAGAGGATCTCTCTACCTTCAGGTTTCTAATCTTCTGTTTCCCAGTTGTAAGTACAGGTATAAGACAATATAGGTTTTTATATTGTTTTTGTATTTACATGTGTGTAATTGCTGGAATGTTTTAAATTGTAATTCTTTTTGGATAAGACTGTTTATTCATTTTTTCTTTTAAGCAATTGACCCTGTATATTGTCATCTTGATACAAAGACCATTTTTATGTCTTCTTCTTT
>NC_133772.1:112065432-112102770 GCF_003597395.2 Chelonoidis abingdonii | reverse complement strand
TTGGATTCTGCTGGGGGGCGGCAGTCAGGGGCAGGATGGGGGGGTCAGATGGGCAGGCCAGCGCTCATTTGGGCGGCACAGCCTTTCCCTACCCTAAGCTCATTCAGCAGGCTTGACTGCTTGTGCAGAGAGCCAACTGTTAGCTTTCCATTAGGGCCACCATCCTTTTCACGTTCTAAATTGCATGATAGTATATATTTATTTCAGTGCGCTAGGGAGTTCATGTCAGGTGGGGTAGCTTCATTTTAAAATTGCCACTTGGGGGAGAGATCACGATGAGAAGCAAGCAGTATTCTCTACACCCTACCACCCTTCCACCGACCCTAACGGAGACCCCTCCCCTTGCATGCCTGAGGCTTTCAAGAGGGTAATTCAGTGGTTCTCAAACTTTTGTCCTGGTGACCTTCACATAGCTTAACCTTCTGAGTGCGAACCTACTCCCCCCTTATAAATTAGAAAACTTCTATATATTTACACTATGTAACATGCTAGACGGCCAGAGCAGCGTTGAGTGGAGGCTTGACAGCTTGCGACCCGTAATAACCTCGCTTACCCTGGGGTCCCACCCCAGTTTGCGACCCGCTTGTTATTTAATTTTACGCACCTGTGTCTTTCACTGCATGTGCTATTTGGATTTCAGTTTTCACAACATTAGGCTACATCCCAGATTCTGGAAGTCAATGCTATTAGTGGAGTATGTACTACGCTATATTAAACACAGAACCCACGTAATGTTTCAGGTTTCAGTGAGGGACCCATGGAGCCAGTCTCTAGTGAAACAGTTATAATGCTGGAGGTTAAGTCATTAATGCGCTATTGCCAGGATGGTAGGAATGGTGTCCCTAGCTTGTTTGTCGAGAGTGGAGGATGCAGGAGAGAGATCACTGATCATTTACCTTGTAGTTCACCCTCTTGGGCAATTGGCATTGGCCATTGTCGAGTAACAGTTTGACCCAGTATGGCTGTTCTTATGTTCTAACGTAATGAACCCATGTTTATGGAGACCAGTAGATCAGGAAGCCAGCAGAGTATCAGAAACCTGGAAAATCTCTGACTGGATGGGCTCAGGTGTTTGGTCCCAAGCTGAGGTGATTAAAAGTTTTGGAGTTTTTTTTTTAAGCAGAATTTTTTTTTTGTTTCTGTTAAACAATCAAACACAGCAAGCAGAAATATTTGCACACACTTCTGAAATCAAACCATATTCAGTTTTTGGCAGACTAATTTCAGCTTTTCAATTAAATCACAACAAATTTTGAAGGAAAAGCAGCACATTGTCCATGATTTTTTTCTGCTTTTTAAAAACCCCTAGTTTTTGATCCAAAAAAAGTTTTGACGGAAAATATTTGTCCAACCCTTTTAATGAGCTTTAGTGCCTTTTAGCACTAGCTGATGCTAAGAGCCAGTGATACCTTGTAAAGAAATTTTCTCAAAACTGAATTTGTGCCGAGATGTGGAAGGTTGTTTTTTTTTCCCAGGGCCACCTGTGGGGGCGAGAGCAAGTGGGGCAATTTGCGCCAGGCCCCGCAGGGGCCTCCTCGAGAATATAGTATTGCAATTTTTTTTATGGAAGGGGCCCCGAGGCCCCCTGAATCCTCTGGGCGGCCCTGTAGCTGCTTTCTTTGTTTTGCACGACATATGTGAGAACAGGGAAAAGAGACTTGCTGATGCGTTGGAGAAGGAGGTGGGCAGTCTTGCTGAACAGCCAGAGAGGTGGCGTCTATGAAATGCAGCAACTGGCCACGGGTGCATTAAATGCGAACTTTGAGGTTAGGACAAATTGTTATCAGCTAGTACACCTGATTAGTGCTCATGTGTTGACATTTTTGTATACTGGTGGAAGGACTTCAGTATATGTCAGATGAAGATTTTATTAAATCATGCAAGATTCTTATAAAAACAATGATTGTCATGACATTTTTCAATGAAATTTTAATAAATGAAACAGACACCAATTTGAACATTGTGAATTGTGAAAGTTTTATTGAACAAACAGAACATGTGCAAAATTAAAAACCCAGTGCAAAAGAAAAATAAAGAGAAAATTCTGAGAGTACTAAAGTATGTGCTTTTGAGGTCACAGATTTATGTATGGAGGGAGATGAAAAATGTTCTCTGTATCTTGTGATGTGGGATGGCAGGCATCTGTGCCTGGTGAGTGATGTGATTAAGATGTTCTTCCAGTATGCACTTTTCCCTTGTAGTCTTGGAGTGTGGAATGTGGAAGGTAGGGTCTGATCCTTGGATTTCGTGAAGTGAAAGGTGTAGCCCAGTAACCAGGCTTATCAGAGGAAAAGGGTTGCAGGACATGGCTAAGCAGAGGCACTCTCCTTGAACATACTGCCACTGTGTTCTGCAGGAGGGTTGTGTGCTTCTCCATTATCCCCAGCAGTTGTTCCTGGCCAGATCCCTGCCCTTGTCTGTTTGGATGGGCCTGGATGTGATCCTCTCCCCACAGGGCAATGAAATACAGGACCTCAGTACGGGACCAGGCACAAACATGAGGCATAGTTACAGAATATTTGGTTTTGAAATCCAGTTATGTAAACTCACCACAAGCTAGAATTGCAAAGGGCCACCCATGGCTGAATGCCAGCATTTAAATGAGAGGTAACATTCAATCAAAACGACCCTGGAACAGTAGAGGGTGCCCAGGTAAACAGAGAGGCTGACCTAGGTAGCTAGCAAAGCAGTTTCGGATACTGAATGTGGAACTGTTGTTTTGGGATGAGTGGGAAAGACAATAACAGAAAACATGGAAATGGCAGAAGTGCTAAATGGCTTTTTATTTTCAGTTTTCACCAAAAAGTTTAGTAGTGATTGGACAGCTAACATAGTGAATGCTAGTGAAAATGAGGTAGCATCAGAGGCCAAAATAGGAAAAGAACACGTTAAAAATTGCTTAGATAAGTACATGTATTCAAGTCACTAAGCCCTGATGAAATACATTCTAGAATACTCAAGGAGCTGATGGAGGAGATATGAGTCATTAGTGATTACACTGCTCTACAGCCAAAATGCTTCTGAAATAAATGTAGTCAAACTTTACTAATTCTGGGTGGGTCACTGAGAACGAAAATGATGCTTAAAATTGTTGATTGGCTCTAGTCTAGCTGTTGGGCTCCAGACTACAGCAGCGGAATCTCCTGGCAGGTGATGTTAGGGTTTCCATGGTCCATGACCGTCAAAAGGATCTTGTCCCATTCTTCTTCATGGAAGGTGATCTTGTAGCCTGCAGTAGCTGCACAACATCAATGGTGTGATGGACAGCCTCAACATCTTCATGATGCCAGATGAGTGGAGACTGTTATTGATTCATCGAAGACGAGTCTTAAAAGCTGTTTTGCTGCATAATGGCAGTGTTTTGCCATCAAATTCCAGTTGTCATGCATCCATATGAAGAAACCTATGACAACATGAACAACTTTTGAGGCGCATAACTATGACAACATCAGTGCAGGTTTTATGGCGATTTTGAAGGTTGTTGCTCTCTTGCTTGGTTGCAGACTGGTCCACAAAGTACTGCTTGTTTCTCTGCAAATGGATAGTCGTTGCAAGAGATTTCCAGTACATCAGAGAAGATTGGCCACTCCGACAGTCATTGGAGCCTGGAGGAAAAGTGTTCAGCATCCACACTTGTTGAATCAAGAGATAAATTGTTACCACCCTTACAATCAAGCTGGATCTGATGGAAGAACTGCTGGTCAAGGCTATGCCCACACAAGCAGCTTTCAAGTGCTCCGTGAAAATTTCAGGTAAGTGAAGCTCAAATAAAGGAATGTGCTCTTTGTTGGTCCTCAGATTCTGACTCTTCATTTGGATGCATTCTGGACCATGCACCGCGTGGCAAGGAAAAGACGCATAGGAAGGCTCAGTTAGTGCAATAAATTTTCTCGGCAACAACAAGGCAGACAACTATAGGTTTTGGTGGAAACTCTCAAGATTACGAAAGCCTTGGTGTCACATGTCACTAAAGATAACTATTTTTCACTCTCATCTAGATTTTTTTCACGAACTGATGGGCAGTGAGCGACAGTAGGCATGTGCGAGTGATTCACTGTAGGGCTTGCAAACAATGGAGAAACGTATCAGGGCAATGGGCCTCTCAATGCCTGCAGATATTGCTGACATGAGCAAAGATGCTCCTTTAAGATACAAAGAACAAGCCCAAGAAGACGGTAGACACTAATAGGACTAAGATATTTAAATAAGAGTTTTTGCCTTTTTGTTCATAATTTTATTTATATAACCCTTTTGTTGATTTTTAAAGTGTTACCTAAACGGACTGTTAGCAACTAACATGAAAAAGACTAGTTACAATTCTGATTTAACTCTACTTATCTACAGAATAGTACATAGACATGAAGTTAAAACTTAAATATCTTAGAAAGTAGCCGATAAGCCTAATAGTTTGTTTTAAGTGTCATTATTTAATCAGGCGCATCAAAATACATAATAATACACATTTCATCTCCCCCCCCTTTGAAGCAGCACGACTTCTCAAAAATCTGACCAGTTGTATTCTTTGAAAGTCAATGGAAGATGGTGAGCTTCCAGAGATTGGAAAGGCAAATTATGCGCAATCTGTAAAAAGGGGGAATAAAAGCAATCCAGGGAATTATGGACCAGTCTATCTTATTTTCACTACCTGACAATAATGAGGCACATAATTAAGCAGCAGTTTTGCACAATATTAACCTATTATCTGTCCTAGGTAACAGTTCAGTGTATTTGTCAAGAACACAGTAGTGTCAAACCAACCTAACAGTTTTCTTTGAGAGTAACAAGCCTTGTGGTAGGGGGAAGTGTTTAGATGTGGTATATCTTGACCAGGGGTGCGGCACCTTTCAGTAGTGATGTGCTGAGTCTTCATTATTCACTCTAATTTAAGGTTTTGTGTGCCAGTAATACATTTTACGTCTTAGAAGGTTTCTTTCTTATAGTCTTGTTAGTTCTATAATTATTGTTGTATGTTAAATGTAACAGGTTTTCAAATGTTTAAGAAGCTTCATTTAAAATTAAATGCTGATCTTACGCCACCAGCTGCTCAGCTCGCTGCCAGCCTGGGGTTCTGTACCGACTAGGCCGGCAGCGGTCGAAGCGGCCTGTGGCCGGGACACCAGACCTGGGGCGCGGGGGGTTCAAGGTTCAAGGGCAGAGGGCGGGGGGGGGGGCTGTCGGGCAGAAGGCTGAGTGTGAGAGAGGCTTCAGGATTCAGGGCAGAGACTAGGGGTGTGGGTGTATAGGGCAGAGACGGGGTTGTGTGGCGGAGTTCAGGGTCAGGGCAAGATGGGGGCTGTGGGGGTGCAGGGCGAAGGCTGCGTGTGTAGAGGGTTCAGGTCAGGCAGAGGGCAGTATGTGCGTATGGGGGTGCAGGGCAGAGGTGTGTGGGGTTCAGGGGTCAGGGCAGAGGCTGGGAGTGTGGGGGTGCAGGGCAGAAGGCTGCGTGTGGTGTGGGTTCAGGGTAGGGAAGAGGCTGGAGGGGTGCAGGCAGAAGGCTGATTGGGTGGGGATTCAGGGCAGGAGAGGGTGGGGTGCAGGCAGAAGGCTGGGGTGTGGGGGGGTTCAAGGGTCAGGGCAGAGGGCTGGGGGTGTGGGGAGTGCAGAGCAGAAGGCTGTGGGGGGGTCAGGGCAGAGGGCATGGGGTTCCGGCTGCTCCCAGCCCCCTGCCATGAGCGGCTCATGGCAGGGGCTGGAAGGGATATGCCCTGTCCCACCCCCTACCCCAAGGCCCTGTCCCTACCTCTTCTCTGTCTCCTCTATGGAGCTGGGAGCACGCTGCTGTTCTTCTCCCTCCCCTTCGCTAGGACCATCAGCTGATTGGCGCAGGGAAGGAGAGGAGGAGGGGCAGGAAAGCACCACGCTTGGGGAAGAAGCAGGAGAGGGGGGAAGCTTGGCTGCCGCAGGGGAGAGTGGTGTGGGGGGGGGCTGAGTGGGGCTGGGGGCTGGGACCGCGGCAGCGTTCCACTCAAAATCGGCCTGCGTGCCGTGTTTGGCACACGTGCTGTAGGTTGCCGACCCCTGATCTTGACTTTAGTAATGCTTTTGATACTGTCTCACATGACCATCTCATAAACAAAGTATAGAAATACAACCTAAATGCAGATACTACAAGGTTGGTGCATAACTGGTTGGAAAACCATTCCCAGAGACTAGTTATCAGTAGTTCACAGTCAAGTAGAAGGGTATATCAAGTGGAGTCCTGCAGGGATCAGTTCTGAGTCCAGCTATATTCAATATCTCCATCAATGATTTAGGTCGGGGTGGGCAAACTATGGCCTGGGGGCCACATCCAGCCCTTCAGATGTTTTAATCCAGCCCTAGTGCTCCCACCAGAGAGCGAGGTCTGTGGCTTGCCCCGTTCCAGTGCTCCAGCTGGAGAGCGGGGTCGGGAGCTTGCCTTGCTCCATGTGTGCAATGGCTCGACGTGGCTTCCAGAAGCAGCGGCATGTTCCCCCTCTGGCTCCTATGTGTGCGGGCAGCCAGGAGGCTCCACACGCTGTCCCTGCGCCAAGTGCCGCCCCCACAGCTCCCATAAGCCGGGAATTGCAGCCAATGGGAGCTGCAGGAGCAGCACCTGCAGATGGGGCAGTGCGCAGAGCTGCCTGGCCACGCCTGCATGTAGGAGCCAGAGGGGGACATGCCACTGCTTCTGGGAGCTGCTTGAGGTAAGGGCCGCCTGGAGACTGCACCCCTGACCGCCTCCCATGCCCCTACCACAGCCCTGATCTCCCTCCTGCCCTCTGAACCCCTTGGTCCCAGCCTGGAGCACCCTCTTGCACCCCCAACCCCTCATCCCCAGCCCTACCCTAGAGCTCGTACCCCCAGCTGGAGCCCTCACCCCCACCACCTGCACCCCAACCTCCTGCCCCATCCTGGGTCTCCCTCCCGCACCCTGAATTCCTCATTTCTGGCCCCACCCCAAAGCCTGCCCCCACAGCCAGAGCTCTCACTCCCTCCCACATCCCAACCTCCAATTTCATAAGCATTCATGGGCTGCCATACAATTCCATATCCAGATGTGGCCCTCGGGCCAAAAAGTTTGCCCACCCCTGATTTAGGAAATAGCATAGAGAGTAAACTTAAAAAGTTTCCGGATGATACCAAGCTGTGAGGGGTTGCAAGTGCTTTGGAGGATAGGATTAAAATTCAAAATGATCTGGACAAACGGGAGAAATTGTCTGAAGGAAATAGGATGAAATTCAATAAGGACAAATGCAAAGTACTCCACTTAGGAGTTGCACACACATAAAATGGGAAATGGCTGCCTGGGAATGAGTACTGTGGAAAGGGATCTGGGGTTCATAGTGAATCAAAAGCTACATATGAGTCAACAACAGTGTAATACTGTTGCAAAAAAAGCAAACATCATTAACAGGAGTGTTGTAAGCAAGACACAAGAAGTAATTCTTCCACTCTGCGCTGATTATGCCTCAACTGGAGTACTGTGTCCAGTTCTGGGTGCCATATTTCAGGAAAGATGTGGACAAATTGGAGAAAGTCCAGAGAAGAGAACAAAAATGATTTAAAGGTCTAGAAAACATGGCCTATGAGGGAAGACTGAAAAAATTCCTAACTGTCAGGGTAGTTAAGCACTGGAATAAATTGTCTAGGGAGGTTGTCAGGTATCAAAGGGGTAGCTGTGTTAGTCTGGATCTGTAAAAAGCGACAAAGAGTCCTGTGGCACCTTGTAGACTAACAGACATATTGGAGCATAAGCTTTCGTGGGTGAATACAGGACTCTTTGTCACTTTTTAGAGAGGTTGTTTAATCTTTGTCATTGGAATTTTTTAACACCAGGTTAGACAAACACCTGTCAGGGATGGTCTATAATACTTAATCCTGTTTTGAGTGCAGGTGACTGGATTAGAAGACTTCTTGGGGTCCCTTTCAGTCCTACAATTCTATAATTCTGTGTGTCTGTGTACTTTGTTGTACATAAACTCATCTTGCAGCTCAATAAACCTGCTTCCAAAGTGGGTGTATTAACCTGAGTTAAAACACCAGATGATTCACAACAAAAAGGTGTGTGTGTGTGTGTGTGTGTGTGTGGACAAGGTACTTTATCATGAAATAACTCAAGTTAACTTGCAACAATTTTCAAGTTTAGACAATCCTAATTTTTTGCCTTGGTTTTCAGACACAATAGAAAAGAGTAAACCAACACTTCTTGGGCTGTGGGTAGGATTGAGAGGAGCAATGAATCATTTTCAATATAAAATTATCAGTCAGATGGGAAAATTGAAATAGATGTTGATGTTTCACCTTTGACTGGTCTACACACAGTTATTATGCCGATTTAACTAAATCAGTTTAGCAGTAGATATACACCTCTACCTCGATTAACGCTGTCCTTGGGAGCCAAAAAATCTTACTGCATTATTGGTGAAACCGCGTTATATCGAACTTGCTGTGATCCCCCGGAGTGCGCAGCCCTGTCCCCCCAGAGCGCAGCTTTACCGCGTTATATCCAAATTCGTGTTATATCAGGTCGTGTTATATCGGGGTAGAGGTGTAGTTAGATCAGTGCAACCACTTAGTGTAGACAGTTATACAAGTATAAAGGTATTTTAATTGGTGTAACTTATATCAAAACAAGCTGTATCGATTGAAGCACCTTTATACTAGGATAACTGTATCCACAGTAGGGGGGTTGTACCGATTTAACTATATCTGTTTCTAAATTGTGGTTTAAGAAGCCTTAATATTCCACAGTATAGAGCATTGTGCATTCTTCCTCATTATTTTGTTTGATTCTGTTTGTTTTTGTTTTAAAATGAATTTGGTAGCTGTCACAGGATCAAGTTGGGGGCAGTCATACCTAGTGTTCAGAGCAGGAGTCATGCCTATTGATTAGAACAGGAGTCAGTAGCCAGGAATCAGAACCTAGGGCCAGAACAGGAGTCAGAGTCTATGTGCCAAAGCCAGGGGTTGAAGCTGTAGCCCAGGATCAGAACCAGAGTCAGAGGTCAGGGCCAAGGGACAGAGCTGAAGTCAGAGATGAGGAATCAGAGTTGAGGGTCAGAACCTGAAGTGAGGCAAAGCTGGGTCTAAGTCAGAGCAGGGCTAGGTGCAGGGGCTGTCATATTCATGGGCAAATGCTTTGAGGAGCCACTGACCTGCTGCTGCGTTTAAGAGCTGGTCGTAAACTCTTCCAACCGATGAGCCTACTACAGGACATCTGTGCTCATTAGGTTGCCTGGAGACTAACTATGCTGCAAAACTAACTCTGCTGCAGACCCTGATTCCTGACAGTGGAAGGTTTTAGAGTGGCAGTTCTGAGACCAAATTTCTCTATTTATCCCCAGAAAAAGTACAGTGCAAATAGCAGCAGTGCAAACTTCCCCACACATCCTCAATCAGTTAAGATCTTAAGGGGCCCCAGAGCAAAGGGAGGGTTCAGTATCCGCAACTCATTCAGTCTTCCTCTCCTTGGATTCTCTGCTGAAACTGTCAAAAAGACCAGTTATTTCTCACCATGTTGGTGACTTTTTAAAATGGACACTTGTTCATTAGTGACTGAAACATGAACGATGAATTCATTTCATGGAGACCACCAAAACCGTCATTGGATGGTAATTACATTCTGTAGCTATTGACTTGGAGCCAGATTAGAAAGAGTGATCTAGAGGAGTGGTTCTCAAACTAAGGCCGCTGCTTGTGTAGGGAAAGCCCCTGGCGGGCTGGACGACTTGTTTACCTGACGCATCCACAGGTTTGGCCAATTGCAGCTCCCACTGACCGCGGTTTGCCGCTCCAGGCCAATGGGGGCTGCGGGAAGCAGTGCGGGCTGAGGGATGTGCTGGCTGCCTTTCCTACAGCCCCCACTGGCCTGGAGCGGTGAACTGCGGCCAGTAGGAGTTGTGATCGGCCGAACCTGCGAACGCAGTAGGTAAACAAACTGGCCTGGCCAGCCAGGGGCTTTCGCTGAACAAGTGGCGGACCGGCTTTGAGAACCTCGGTTGTAACATATATGCTGGTGTGTCTCCCAGGAACTATCTGTGATCTCTGTGTCTATGTGTACTTGTTACTTCCTGCATTAGGTCTGTGTCTAACCTGACTGGAGCCATCATGTAAGCTGACCAGTCACTGGTATTTAATAAAATAAGATCTTCTGAAAACAGGATTTGTCTCACCCTAATCCAGCCCCAAGATCTCACCAGTGAAAGGATCTGTATCTCATTTCCATTCCCTGAGCCATACTTATTTATTTTTCAAGTTGGACATGGCTTTCTGGAGGAGCAGTGACAATGGGAGGTACAAGGAGATATTTAAATGCAAAATCTGAGAACAGAGACGGTCTGTGGTATATCATTACTGATTTGTATCCTGTGGCTAGCATATTCCGTGTCCTCTAAACTTTCAATTACTGGCTACCAAGTGCAGCAGGGAAAACAGTGTTGAATTCATAAAGCCATAATCAGTATAAGGAAGGTATTGTGGGCAGAGAGGCAGGGACAATGGCAACTTCGGAAGATTTTAGCTGCATGGAAGAGAAGAGCCATTCTGAAAAGAGGCAGGAGAAGAAGATGGATTAAATCAGTCCATTTTCACTACATGACAACAATCTCTTTTTTAAAAAACAAACCCAACCATTTATTTGTTCTTCGAAGGAGCAGTTACAGCAGTGACACTCTGACCTCAGTGGTTCAGGAGCCAACTTAGTGTTCAACATTACCCAAAAGAGCCACTGTAGTGTGAATTCAATGTTTCATTTACTGCAATACTATTCAAATTTAAACAGTATGACAGGGGAAATATTTAGTTTTTACATATATAATTCTCACAGCAAATAAGTTCATAACTTAGTGCAAGTTGATAACTTAATTCATTAATAACATAATAAAAACATCCTGATTAGTTAATAACTTAGATTGGTTAATAATTAAATCACACAATGTTTTCATATCATGTGCTGCAAAGAGCCACAGGAGGCA
The DNA here is from genome assembly GCF_003597395.2 of Chelonoidis abingdonii. Classification (NCBI taxonomy): domain Eukaryota; kingdom Metazoa; phylum Chordata; order Testudines; family Testudinidae; genus Chelonoidis; species Chelonoidis abingdonii. The sequence goes on along the minus strand of NC_133772.1, from coordinate 112,091,836 downwards.
CATTAAAGAGCCACTTGCGGCTCATGAGCCACAGTTTGCGCATCATTGAGTTACAGTATAGTGCACAATGGAGTACATGGCTACAGCAGGTACACAGACCATGCCAAAACAGGTACATAGAGTACACATGACGTTATGGAGGTAAAGGACGTACGCAGGCAGCAGCATAGGAATATTAACAGTCTATTGTGCTAAAAGCTGGCAGTCAAGTGAGTATTTGGTGCAATAAATCAGTTTGTAAACAAGTTACAAATTTTCAGGCTAGCCAGACTATAAAGAGAGCTTAGTGTGGCAGCATTTTATACAGGAGTAGGCACTTAAAATGTTTGATGATGATGATGTCTTATTTTCCTGGAAAGCTGAAATTATTTTGTGTTGGTATTTTAGTTCTAGGTCAAGGTTGTGTGTTAGGTTTTTTAATTATTTCGTATGTTCCAAAGAATGACTCTGTTCAAGCTCATCTTTACTGTTGAAGTTGGGCAGCACCTTATCCTATGCCTTTGTCTTATATTTTGTCCAGTCATGTCTTAATTCTGTACAATTATCTTTTGTGAGCTGCAGTATTGTGGTATATTTTCTAGTATTAAAAATAGCCTTGTTCAGCCTTGTACAATTACCTCTAATGACCACTAGGTGTCATCTATCACTTTGTATTATTACAATACGAAAAGGGAGTTCAAACCCAGTCAAAGACCCTATATTGACATTTTTTCAGGATCAAAAGGGCTACACCTAATTTACATAAAATGACATATATAACCTATGTTTAAACGATGGTACTGCATTTATGTTGCAAGGTGAGCAAATCAAATGAGGGAGGGGTCCTACAGAAAAACAGCCTCTTTCAGTACACGACCTTAATTTATTTCCTGAGCACCATCCTGGTAAAAGATGCAGTGGTCTAATGGAAAAAATAGGAAGTGTTCATGTAATTAAGACTATATCATAAGATATATATATGACACGGCAGAATTAAAGTTGCACAAGTAATCTTAAGTCTTTCATTTTCTAGCTTTTGAAAATTTGAATATGTAACTTACATTGTATATTTTTTCATATATATATTTTTGCATGTAATTTCCTATTATTTTATGCAAAATCAAAAAGTCAAAAATTAATTCTGTTATGTGCAACAAATCCATATAATGCGTCACTAGTAGGATTTGACCCTTAAATCTTCAGCACTGCAGTACAGACCTACTGCTTGGGGCTAAAGGATTAGCTGCATTAGCTGGGGGCAGGAGCAGGCTATTATCTTCTTTGGACCAGCCACTCCTGAGGACACATAATACACCAAAACTGGGTTAACTCTGCAGGAGTAGCCCCATTTTACAGGTAGCAGAGCCAAGAATGTATATATGGCATAATCTTTCTGAGCTACCATGTTGCTTAGTGGCTGTCATTTGGGTTTGCCATGTTACAGATTTGAATTCTATTCTCAGTTTGTGTAACCTTTAAGTAGCATATGAGGCATTGCTAAATAATAAAGGTTATTCATAGATTGGAAGGCCAGAAGGAACCATTGTGATCATCTAGTCTTACCTTCTGTATAACACAAGCCATAGAACTTCCCAAAAATAATTTCTAGAGTATATCTTTTAGAAGAACATTCAATCTTGATTTTAAAATTGTTAGCGATGGAGAATCCGTCATAACCCTTGCTATGTTGTTCCAATGGTTAAATACTCTGACCGTTAAAAATGTGTACCCTATTTCCATTCTGAATTTGTCTAGATTCACCTTCGAGCCATTGGATTGTGTTATGCCTTTCTCTGCTAAATTGAAGACTCGATTATTAAGTATTTATTCACCATATAAATACATATAGACTGTAATCAAGTCACCCCTTCTCCTTGTTACGGTATGAATTATAAGAATTATAAGAGGTGAATATAAAACTCAATCTCTTAGGTCCTAGTGCAACATATCTTCCCGTAGGCCAAAGGCAGGACTGGCCCACAACATTTTGGCACCTGAGGCGGGGAGCTCAAATGACACCCCCATGCTCCCTCGCTTGGGCCAAAACTTTGAAAGGGTTCAATTCTGCCTTCTTCCTGTTTTACTCCTCTCATGGTACTGCTCTGCTACCTACCCCAATAAAGGAGAACTAACAACTTAAAATGCCTTGTTCAAAAATTTTAGGTAACACATAACTTTCAAACACCTGAACAGCAAATGTAACTTTTCTTGTCTGCATAGTAAACACTGGCATTTTTATCTTTTTGAATAATCAAAGCGGTGCTTTCCGTGCCTTCTTGGTTGCAAAGATTTGAACTCCTTCCTGCTGAAGCTCCACAGTCTGGGCCAGCTCATGCGCTATTGAGATGGTTGCAAGGCCGACCAGCCTCTCCTGTGTCATTGTGGAGCATAGATGTGTTTTAATTAACTTCATCTTGGAGAAGTTGCATTCTCCACAGGCAACTGCTACAGGAAGTGTTAGAAACATGCACAGAGCAACAAAAGCATTTGGAAAGAGGGTGGTCATCTTATTTGTGCACATATATTCCAGAACAGCCTTTGGAGTTGATCCTGCTGAAGTGTATCCTGAAAGGGCTTTCAGTTCATCACCTAAATCACTGGCGTCAATACTGTGCATGTCGTCATGTGTCAACACTGTCTCTAGTGCCCTGCATTGTTGGTGTTGGTCTTCTTCAGGTATAGTGAGGAGTTTTGGAATACCATACAACATCCCAAATATACTGCTGTGTTCCTTGAGCTGCATGAAACATTCTTCAGCTGACTGTATTGCACAATCTAGCATCTAGTTAAAGAATTCAACTTTGAATTGTTGTTTGGGGTCTCTTATGGGATTATCCCGTGCCTCGTAATCAAAATGTCTTCTTCAGTGACTCTCATATTCTTCAATGGGTGGGAAAATAGCTTCAGTGTGAAGTTCCTCTGCCAACTTCTATGCACTCTTCAGAACGTTTTGAAATCCCTTATCTGACCGATAAGACTGTAGGTATGACTGCTTTGTCCAGTTGTTCCATTGCTCCAGATATATCAAGGTCAACATCTTGGAGTCTGTTGCTTACAACATTTATTTCAAACATTATGCCATGCCACAATACTAAGCCACACAGAAATTTGAAGTTATGTATGTTTCTGGTGATTCCATTTCCCTCTGCCACTGTTCTCCCACGAATAGTATTATCCTCCATAATGGTAACTATGGTATCATCTGTCTTCCCGATTTGGTGTTTGATAGTCTTTATCGCCTCCACTCGACTTTCTCATCATGTGGCACTCAGTGGTTTCAGTGTCAGAGAGGGGTTCCCAGATGTTGCTTCAAAATTTGCTATCGATGAGCTGATGCAAAGAAAAATACACAGATGCTTTGAATTACATTAAACAATTCAGCAGCCTCACTAGAAGCTGATGCTGCATCACTGACCCCCAAGTTCAATGAATGAGAACTGCATGGGACAAAAAAAGCTCGAGGGTTTAACTCTTGGATCCGTGTCTGCACTCCTCTGTTCTTTCCTCTCATGTTGGCACCATTATCATAGCCCTGACTTCTCATGTCAGCAATCGCAATTCCTGTATCTTCCATCTTTTTAAGAAGCACATTTGTCATACCAGCTCCTACAGTATCATCAAAGTCAATAAATTATAGAAAATGCTCTCTGACAGTCACCATTGCAGGGACACTTTCACTAGGTTCTGTTGTTGTTACAAAATGCACCATTAAAGTCATTTGTTCCATAAGGCTGATGTCAAGTGTGCAGTCCAGAATAACAAAGTAATATCTTGCTGACTTCAGATCTGCCACAATCTTCTGTTTGACTTCTGTTGCCAGTAACTGTATGATCTCATTTTGAATTGTTTTTCCCAGGTAGTGGTGTGTGTACATTTCTTGGGTGTGACTCTTCTTAGATGCTCCTGAAGTACAGCATCAAACTCAGCCATCAGCTCCACAATTTTAAGGAAGTTTCGAATAGTTGAGACAAAGTAACCTTCTTACTAGAAGCGTATCAATCTGCCACATCTTCTGGGGACCTGTCATGGTGCACAGTTCCAACTGTATGAATCTCATCTAGTTGAATTCGCTAATGGATTCCGAGACTATGGTAGGTGTGTTGTTCACACCTATACTTGGGATTGAGATACTTACGTAGAAGATGCACTCCTGAATTGATCCAAGTATGCGATAAACTCAGCCTAAGTACCCAGCTCCACAATTTTTAGAGGAAGTTTCAATGTTGATTCATGGAGCCACAGTGTAGAGAGTTAGCCTGCTATCCTCTGAAGTCGATCACGCTGAGGGTGTTAGAAGTTTGTTGCTATACAAGCGATACACGTCTCACATGGCAGTGAGCCTTATTCAGCAGTATTTATCACGAGCTAGAAGAGACACTCGACTGCTATTTACCGTCTCACTTAGGGATGTCTGAGACATACACCTACTTCGGCTGACGCGCCTTCAGTTAACCTTAATAAGCTGTAAAAAGGCCTCAGTGGTAAAACCAGTGCGGCAGTGCCTAAGGAAGTGGCAGCTCCCAGCGCTGCCACTAGCATAAAGCTTATACCTTGTCTCAGACAGCTATGGAGTGGAGTAAGTGCAGTGATGGGACCGGCGCTCATAAGATCTTGCACTTTACGAGCGCAAGTTTATCCATTGTTTGGCATCACATATAGCTCATCTGAAGTGTCACGTGGTGCTAGGTTTTGGGTGACAAGCATTCTCACAATGCGAGTGAGCCTTTTCAGAAACATTTTTGCCAGTAAAGAGACTCTGATGCACTCTCTCTTGTAGCTGATCATCCTATGGTGGCCTTTAACCTTAATCTCATCTCAAGCTCTTTCCACCTATGGATGCTCTCTCGGTGGTTTGCTTTCTTCTCATGGCATGCAGAATTTTTCAGCCAGATTTTCCAGTTCTTGTCCTGTAAACCCAGTGTGGATGGAACATTTAGACTGGAAGAGTTGCAACAAAAACAGTATGCAGCATTTTTGGTTTTTGAGTACATAAGCATGGCCCCTGACATTTTTGTCACCATTGAGAATTTCATGCCAGTAATGTGTTGATGGAAACTTCTATTTTCATTGTCCTTTGGAATCATGAAGTTTCCACTTGCTGTGGCGCATGAAAAGTACAAGGAATCCTCAAGCTACGCTCAAGTGGTCCACCAGTCCTGGATCACCTAGACTTAAGGAATAAACCAGCAGCAGCTTTTTTCATGCGCCTTCACACACCTTCTCTGATCTACTACATTTTCTCAGGAATGTGCATGGTACACACGGGTGGGCTCTAGGCATCAGCACGCCAAGCGTGTGCTTGGGGCGGCAAAAGTCCACTAGGGCGCTCTGCAGTCGCCGTGAGGGCGGAGGTCAGGCTGCCTTCGTGGCTTGCCTGGCGGAGGGTCGCTGGTCCCGGCGAGTTCGGCGGACCTCCCCGCAGGCATGCCTGCGAGGGTCCGCTGGTCCCGGCGGCTCGGCGGACCTCCCGCAGGTGGGAGGATCCGCCGAAGCTGCGGGATCCACAGACCCTTGCCTGCGGGAGGTCCGCCGAAGCTGCGGGACCAGCAGACCCTCCGCAGGCAAGCCACCGAAGGCAGCCTGCCTGTCGTGCTTGGGGCAGCAAAATGGCTAGAGCCGCCCCTGGTTACATCCATTTGAGATGGAGATATGGATGCTGCAGTAACTGCCAAGTCACCTGCACTCTGACTAACTGGAAGATCAGGCATCTCCTCACCATTCACATCCTCACTGGGGCCGGAAGGCTCATCATGAATATTTGTGTCTATATCTCAAGAGCGCTCCTTACGGCTTACATAGAAAAGCTTCCTTTTTCTGAATGCTGCCTCAGAGGGGTGTTTTCTTCTTTCACTCATGACTGCTGTTCTGTTCCAGCTATAGTGACTCTCAAAACTCCATTGAAGGGGACAAACAAGCAGGCTGGTAGTAGGGCCCGATTGAGAGAAAATATCAGCATCTTAAGGGCCTAACTGGCACCTACTACTTTAGTTGACTGTCTGTTCTCCTCAAGTGGGTTTAGGGAAGCAGCAGGAAACAGGAAGCTCCCTGAGAAGCTGGTGTTAATCAGTCCAGGCTCCTGGGGGTGCTAGAGAGGTACATAAGAGGCTCCTCTTCCTCTCTTTCCTGCTGCTTTGTTATTCCCTCTCACCTTTTCTCCTGCCCACCTGTTATGTCTCTTGTGCTCTCCTCCCTCCAGCACAGCACTCCACCATCTCTGTGCATCCAGAGCAGAGAGAATACATATGCACCAGCGGCAGACACAATTTTCTACACTCTGGGTCCTAGTGGCGCCCCTTCCCTAGTCTGGCACCTGAGGCTGCCGCCTCAGTTCGCCTCATGGTAAGGCCAGCCCTGGCCAAAGGATGTTTTGAAGTCCATCCTGTGTGAGCTGCTGCAATGAGACATGAGGCAGTATTAATGGGATCTTGAGAATGTTTAACGGCAAGGCAAAATCAGGTTGTGAAATGGTGATTTTCAACAGTTTATAACTTGGCTGAATCTGAATGGATTTTAATGAGGCTGGCAAAAGGCACCTCTCTGTTCCTAGCACTATTGCTCAGCCAAATTTCAAAGTCCTGCTCCAAACAATGGAAGCATAAGAGCTCCTCAGAAAAAGATTATGTTATGCTGGAGTGTGGCGGTGACTATGGTCTTTGATCTATAGGCAATCACAAACCGCTTTGAGGCTGATGTACATGCTCACCACCCTTCATTCAGGATAAATGTAAGAAGCAATAAAGATCCTTTATGGAGTAAAATAGATGAAACAATAGAAAACACTGCCCAAGGAACTAGGCCAAATGCAAGACTGATCAGAAGTGATCTGTGTAGTTAGGGAGAGTGGGGTAGCTAGCGGATGATTGCAAAGACAGGCTAGGTGTGTCAGGGCTGGTCTACACTACGGGGAAAAATCGATCTTAGATACGCAACTTCAGCTACGTGAATAACGTAGCTGAAGTCGAATATCTAAGATCGGATTACTCACCCGTCCTCACCGCACGGGATCGATGTCCGCGGCTCCCCCTGTCAATTCTGGAACTCCGTTGGGGTTGGTGGAGTTCCGCAATCGATATAAGCGCGCTAAGGGATTGATATATCGCGTCTAGATGAGACGCAATATATCGATCCCCGAGCAATCGATTGTAACCCGCCAATATGGCGGGTAGTGTAGACGTAGCCTCAGAAGCAGATAGGAGAGAAAAGTCAGAAGAGAGTCAGTGAAGCACTGGTAGCATGGCCCTGGAAGAAGGAAAAAGAGAGAGCTTCCTGGAAAGAGGCTGCCTGGAAAGGGGCTTGGAATTGTGAGCAGGAAAACAGGACTTTGTGTATACACTTTGTAAAGGATGTAAATAGGATGGAAGTCATACTGACTTCCCATTGACTGTGCTGCTGTCTTCAGTGGGAAATGGTGGGAGGTCAGCACTTTAAAATATGAGGCTACTTGGCTTGGTGCCTAAATATGGATTTGGGAACCTAACTTTAGTAGAGCTGGCCAAAAATTTTCTAATGGAACATTTTTCCATTAGAAAATGCTAAATCAATTACATTGAAACATTTTGTGGGAACATGTCAGTTTCATAAAAAAATGTCAATGGGAATTTTTTTTTTTTTTAAATGGAGCTATACCTATCTCGTGGAGCTGGAAGGGACCCCAAAAGGTCATTAGTCCAGCCCTCTTGTTTTCACTAGCAGGACCAACTACTGATTTTGCCCCAGATCCTTAAGTGGCCCCCCTCAAGGGCTGAACTCACAACCCTGAGTTTAGCAGGCCACTGCTCAAACCACTGAGCTATCCATCTGCCCCCATTTAGTTTTAGTAAGGTCATAACAGTTGAAAAAATGTTTCAATATTATTTTGTAATATCTCATTTTGTGAACAATTCTGATTTCTGCTTTTCATCCCAATTTAGGATGAAACAAAATGTTGAAATATTGGAGTTTTCCCCAGAATAGGTATTGATCAGCTCTGGACTTCAGGCATCCACTTTTGAAAATTTAGGCCTACAGATATCAGATGGTTATATGGCTCAGTTGCTCACGTAAAGATGGATCACTGCATGCAGGTACCTGTATTGTCTGTAGGCTGTAAATTTCTGATCTAGTGATAATTTATATAATTGCCATGATGATATTATTCATCATGTTGTTCTCTGTGTTAGTCTGGAGAAACCACAATGAATAGGGTGAAGAAGTGATGATGATACTGGGAAGAATGTTTGTTTTCTCAGACAGGTAAAGGAAGGGTGTGATGCGACAATTAAAATGGCAGATGAACCTGGTCTGTCACACTCATGGCCAGCTGTGTTGTACCGACAAATACAGTGCTTCCTTAGAAGGGCGTCAAAATACACTAGGGATGGCAGAATATTTAACAGCTGTTTAAGACATGAGTAATGCCAGGGCTCCCCTTGTGTAGCTGTGGGAGGGTGGTGGATGTTTTTCAGTTTGCCAAGAGTAGGAAAATTAAAATCTATGAGCAAGAAGCTGAGAAGAAAATGTTGTATATTTAGGACATTCTCCACAAGATGGCAGTAAAAACCCCCTGGAATTCAGAGATGGTTTATTTCTCAACTTCAGAAATCAAAGGGGAGAAAACCCAAGAAAATGAGGGACTGAAGTGTATATGGCTGAGCTGTTATATTTCCAGTTTTTCTCCTGGTAATCCTTAGAATCTCCAGCTTGCTTTCTCAACAGTGAGGCAACATCAAAGATGGCAAAGGGAGAATAGCTCACTAGTTATATCATACCAGTGCAGAGTATGACTCTTAGGCACCAATTCAAAGGAATTTTTGATTTCCTAAATTGTACGTATGTGTGGAAGGAGAGGATTCAGAGAAAGGAATTTATTATCATCCTTATCTGAAAATTCCTATTTGCTTGCCCAAGGAACTGAGGCAATGTAGCTCATCACTTAAAGCTTCATAACTGAGTTTGTCAAAGGACACTTGGGTAAGGATACTGTTTGACCAACTTGGTTTGATTTATTTGACAATGCGAGATAGGAATTAGTTTTCGAAGGAGTTTGCAGATGAGGCTAAGTTTGCCTGAGGCGCTTGGATAGTCTTGTGTGTGGAAGCAGTTAGAGGGGAATGTATTTAAAGAATCCAGAAGCAGCTGTGTAGTTAAAATTAAAATGTGTTTTTCTTGAATTTTTTTTTTTTTTTTGCTTAGTCTCCTGTTTCAGACTCTGCACTTGTCTATGAGAGCAAATGGGAGGGAAAAGGGGTGGGGCAGGTGTGTGTGTGTGTGTGTGAAATTGAGCTTAGAAATTCCTGATTTGCTTTTTACATCTTGGAAGCACCAGATATATGACATAAAAGGGCCAAACATCTTGTGAATGTCTCCTCTTCATATTTTATATTTATATCCACAGGCACTGACTTTCCAATGTGTGAGGAGGTACTCAACCCCCAGCTCTGCCCCAGGTCCTGCCCCTACTTCACCTCTTCCCGTCCCCCCTTTCTCCCAAGCCTCCGCCCCTATCCCACCTCTTCCCACCCCCGTTCCACTCTCGCCCCGCTTCTTCCCATCCCGTTCTGGCCTCTCCCCTAAGCACCTTACATATAGTAATGAGTGTATCCTCATAAGACCTCCAGTTCGATAAAGGGGGAACTGAGGCCCAGAGAAATGAATGGACTCGGCTGTGGTCACATGAGGTGTCTGTAGCAGAGCTGGGAACATGAGGATGATGAGGGCAGCTTCTGTTTCAGTTTCCCTCTTTGATCATGTATTTCTTGAAGGATGTTGAGTTTTAGGCCTAAATATCCATGGGAGTCCAACAGCTCATGCAGTCTGGTATTGTGTCTCTAACAGTGTTTTATACCAGTTGCTTTGGAAGAAGATGTAAAACCCCATTATGAAGTTTGCAAAGCTTGCCTTAGTCTTCCATGTGATCTTTAATCAAATGAAGCAAGACTATTTTTATTATGTGATAAAAGCAAAGGAGCTGTTCAAAATAAATAAGCAGGTCAACCAACACACTGAAATTCCATATTTCAAAAGACTTTACAAACATTGAAGCCTCACAACTTTCCTATGGGGTAAGTAAATTGTATAGCCATCTTGCAGATGGGTCAGATGAAGTGATTTGCTCAGCAAGTCATTGGCAAAGATGGGAACAGAATCCAGGAGTCCTGACTCCCAGTCCTTTGCTGTCACAACTAGAGCACATCACCTCTCAACCACAGATCAATCAGAAGCAGCAAATGGAATTATATGTAGAACATCCTCCATGGTACAAGAATGTTTTACATTCAAGAGGGATTAGATTCTTTGTATACAATAAGATAATAATAATAATAATAATAATAATGAGTCATGCACTGTGTCCTGAACTCTCAAGTGAGCGTCATTGTGAGGGTCACAGCAGCAGTTTGAACTCTGACCTGTCAAGGATTCCCTAAAACCAATGAAACCAAAAAGTGGAGGGTGGAAAGGAGGGTGTTCCGTTCCTCCGTTTTAGAGTCATCAGAATCTGAAAAGGCCAAATCTAAAACTGTTATGCTGAGTCAGCTTTCTACATCAGCAGTCACCTTGACCATCACTTCAGATGCACTAGGTCAGGTCCGATGTGGTGAAAGACACAGGTATGGCAGTCTGATAAGTGATGAGACCTTTGCAGAACCCAAGTTCTAGTGTTTTCTGCAGAAAATGTGGCTCTGGCATCCCTGAAAATAGTTCATAGCAGGGGATCATATTTACATTTGTGGGTTGGTTTTTTATTCTTCAGAAATAACTTGTTTGTGAATGATAAGTAAGAGAAGCACAGTGAGCAATTCTGGAGCTGTGCGGGCAACGGTTGGTAATTTCTGAGTATGTTTCCCAAGTCCTCAGAAAGGTCATTGGGGGTCTCCATTACATGCAGTCTGGAGCCTGTTACAGTTTTCTCATACAATTTAATCTGCTTCCTGGATGGCCTCCAGTGTACAAGCAACTGACAGTCTACAGTCTTTGGAATTGATTTCCTGGAATCGTGGAAGGCCTGTTTGGCCTCCAGATGACAGATGTGTGTTTTGAGTGTTCAGTGCAGCAAGATGCTTTGCAGAGATGAGAGGAAATTTGCCTCATTTCCACATTTTCTATTAGCTTTTGAATCTTTCTCTAGAGTTTTTTGTGGGATAAATTCATTGTTGTATGCTAATGCCCCATTGAGTGGGCATCACTAATAATCCTTTGTCCTTCTCTAGCACTTGTCATCTGTGGATCACAAAGAGGTTTTATAAACATTCATTAAGACAAACAACATCTTCGCTAGGTAGTTAACTATTATAATAATTTTACAGATGAGGAAACAGAAAACTGAAGCACAGAAAAATTACTTGGCAAAGTTTACACAGTGTGGTTGTGTCTTCATTAGGAAAAAAGGTGTAGTTTTAACCCTAGAGTTCACCTGAACCAGCTAACTTTGTTTAAAACTACAACTGCCTTATCTTCACTCTGATTATGACATGGATTAATTAACATGGGTTAAAAATACATCTTTTTTCATAGTGAAGGCAAGGCCTGGGTGACAGAATTGACAGAAGGACCCAGGGGCCCTGATTCCAAGTTCCCTGCCTAACACTTAAGTTTCTCTCAGTAGTATTGTATACATTCCAAACATTGCTAAAACTGGGGTGCTGTTCTCTTCTCTCATAGTGCATAACAACAAGGGTCACATCTGAGATCAAGGACTATGTGGGCAAGGTCTTCCTGGTGTCAGTGGAAGGAGTCTTGGTAGTGGATGTACAATGGTAATAGAATATTTCAAAATATATGAAAACAGTACCATCTGAAACAGTAGCCCAATATGAAATGAGTTGGTGGTGCCAGTCTGGTTCTTATCAGGACAGGAGTCTGAATTAACAACAGTCAGTACTAATTATCTCCATTATCGACAGTCTCGTTGGAGTGGCTGAAAACTGAATGTGCGACATAAAGACCAACTTTACTCTCACTCTTAGAAATGGTCCTTCCAGGGCAGGGGTCAGTATGTGTCAGAAGCCTGGCCTGCTGCTACCTGTGCTGTTCTTATTTTGTGGATAAACAGAGCACTTCAGACAACAAGGATGTCAACCCAGCACTTTCACCAGCACTGAATTCACTAAAACTTTATATAAAGGAAAACCTATTTTCATCCTCCAGGGGCAATGGATGGAATTTTACTACACCCATTAAGTATGATGTTTGGGGACGTATTAAGCAATTTTTATCTTTTGGTTCTATTTGTAATAGATATTAAAAGCAAAAACAATATACAAGCATTAGCTGAAAAGAACCAGGGCTTTGGAGCAGAGCCCGGAGCTGGAGCGTGGAGCAGCTCCGGAGCAGTGGAGCTGCAGGTTTTTGCCTGGAGCTGGAGCGGAGCTGGAGCATAGCTCCAAAGCCCTGGAAAAGACTGCCAAAGTCTGTAACCTAACCTCCCTTTCCCTTTCCCCCTCTTTTCCTAACCAATTTGGGCTTTTTTTAAAAAAATGAAAATGAGAGCTTCAGACTAAATTCTAGTTTAGTCAGCTTGGTCCCTCCATAGAACTTCTGAATGTCACAACTGAGCTCCAAGGGAAGCTGCAATTTCCCTTTGAAGAACAATATTAATGCTAGCAAAGGGAAAATGGACTTTAAAGGGAAAGTGCTGCTTCCTGCAGAACCTGCTCATGGGTCTTAGCAGCAGTATAGATGCAGCATGATGCCTCACAGCAGGATTGCCATAGCCCACTAATATATACCCTGTTGTGACTTATTGATGTATTAAAGTGAGTTGAAAACTGGTTCCAGAGTCTCACTGGTTTTCCCTCACACTGCCACTGTCAAAAATTCTGGCTCTTTTCAGACAGATAGGCACCCCTGTGGTGTTGTGGAAAAAAAACAGTGGTTTTTGGTTGTGTACTGGTTTATTTTTTTTGTTTGTTTTTTGTTTTCTTGTGGTAGCTAAATCTGCCTTTATCTTTTTGTTCCCTCCTTTACTTTTTGAAGTTCAATCATTCTCAACTACATGTTATGTTAACGTAAAACTAAAAACTAAAAATATTATAGTAAAAACATTAAGCAGTAATTTCAGTCTGTGAATTAAAATTTTAACTTTTTAAAAAGTAAAAAATGAAGTGGTGATAACATCAGGGTTCTTGTTCGGGCTACTAAAAAACAGTAATAAAATTACAGAACTGCTTGGAAGCCTAAAGAGATAGTATGGTGTCATAGGTTATTAGAGAGAGGTAAAGCTTGTGGTGGAATCAGCTGTTTGATATTTAAGAGGGAGAATTGATGCAGTTGTCATCTGTAAGGGGTGGACTTGGTTTGATAGAAACTAATAGAAAATGGGACTGATAACGTGACTAGCTTGTCCTATTTTTCAGTCTTCACAAGACTGAAGCCATTACATGGTTATTTCTCATTCTAACTTAGTAAATGTAAAAACTGCTGGTCAATACTACAAATAGGAGATTTATGTTTATTTAGTACTAAACATCCATGTATACATTTGTCTGAGTCAACATACCTAAATCTAAAGAATGTGGTAGGAAACAAGTAATTGGAGGGATTGATGTAATGAACACAGATAATTCTTTTAAAGTAAAATGTAAGCATTATCAAGAGTTATTAAGTGGAAAGATGGAAAGGATTTACACTCATCTCAAAAAAGAAAATTAGTTTCTTCAGATTCTCCAGAGATCAAATGAATGAAACATTGAACATGAGTTTGATGATGTTACAGGTGAGTCTTCAATGTCATCTGAGACAGAAATGTAGCCACATTGAAAATGTAATTCCCTGTTTTACATCTTCCAAAAGCTCTTCAACAGCTTCCTTTTAGAGCAGTCTCTCTTCATTTTTGACAACCAAAATATGACAGATCAATTGGCAACTATACCGTAAAATCAACAGACAGGCAAAGATTTGAGTTTGATAAGAAAGTTGCGACCTTCTTTATTCTAAAAACATCACTTTCAGTGTAGCACAAAATGAACAATTTAAAGATGATTGAAGCCCTTCACCCTGAGCATTCTCCTCCAGACAGATTTAAGGTTGTAGGTTCATACTATATGCTGCAAGTGAAGAAATAGAGGAAAAAATTAAAGGAACAACTACAAGATCAACTTTGACATTAATAGAAGATGGTTGGTTGAACATGAGAAATGATCCAATAATGGCTACAAGTATCCATACAGAAAAAAATAAGTTCCTACTTAATGCTATTGATTTTATGTCTGAAAAGAAAAGCACAGAATACTGTATCCAAGTTGCTGATGATGCCATGAAATAATACAGAGGAAAATATGACAAGGGGTTCTTTGTCATTTGCTCAAATAATGAAAATAAAATTTAAAAGATGAGAACTGCTTAGATGCAGTGAGCCTAAGCTTCTGAACTATGCGTGTTCAACACACTAGTTATAATTGAGAAAGAAATTAACACCTAACACTGTCTATTGCCATCAACTTCGTTGGTTGGTTGATTAAAAAAAAGGAGGATCGATGCCTCATCTTCTCAATGATGTTCAGCAGAACTCTAAGAAAAATGGTGGGACCAATTCTCACTTACGCTAAGGTGACTGCTTTTACACACAATTGCCTTACACACACTTTCAGTTCACTTTACACTGCCAGAGCGAGGTAAAGTCACCTTTAATGTCAATGAGAATCAGACCTATAGTCTCTGTATTTATGTTCAACACACTATGGGTGCTGAAATTGGCACTGAGCCCAAGGAGCACTTTGATCAAAACATAGAAAACGTTATAGAATGATAGAAATATAGGACCAGAAGGGACCTCATTAGGTCATCTAGTCCAATCCCCTGCCCTGAGGCATGACTAAGTATTATCTAGGCCATCCCTGACAGGTGTTTGTCTAGTGTGTTTTTAAAAACCTCCAGTGATAGAGATTCCACAATTTCCTTCGGTAATTTATTTCAGTTCGTAATTACCCTTACAGTTAGAGAGTTTTGCTAATGTCCAACCTAATTCTCCCTCGTTGCAATTTAAGCTCATTACTTCTTTTCCTATCCTCAGTGGATAAGGAGAAAAATTTATCACCCTCCTCTTTATCACAACTTTTTATGTACTGGAAGACTATTACGATGTTCCCCACTTAGTCTTCAGTTCTCCAAACTAAACAAATCTAGTTTTTTTTCAGTCTTTCCTCATAGATCATGTTTTCTAGAACTTTTATCATTTCTGCTGCTTTCCTCATGGCTTTCTCCAATTCGTTCACCCCTCTCCCAAAGTGTGGTGCCCAGAACTGGACACGGTACAGCTGAAGCCTTATCAGTGAGGAGTAAAGTGGAAGAATTACTTCCCATCTAGCTTACAACACTCTTGCTAATACATCCCAGAATGTTGTTTGCTTTTTCTACAATCATATTACGTTAATAGCTCATATTTAGTTTCAGAGTAGTAGCCATGTTAGTCTGTATCCATAAAAAGAACAGGAGTACTTGTGGCACCTTAGAGACTAACAAACGAAAGTTTATGCTCAAATAAATTTGTTAGTCTCTAAGGTGCCACCAGTATCCCTGTTCTTTTTACATATTTAGTTTGTGATCCATGCTAACCCTCAAATACTTTTCTGCAGAAATCCCTCCTATGCAGTCATTTCCCATTTTGTATTTGTGCAATTGATTATTCCTTCCTAAGTGTAGTACTTTGCCATTGTCTGTCCTGAATGTCATCCTGTTTATTTCAAACCCATTTCTCCTGTTTGACAAGATGATTTTGAATTCTAATCCTGTCCTCCAATGCACTTGCAACCCCTCCCAACTTGGTATCATCTGCAAACTTTGTAAGTGTATTCTCTATGCCATTATCCATGTAATTTGTAAAGATACTGTATAGAGAAGATATTGGACCCAGGACAGATACCTGTGGGATCCCACTCAATATGCTCTTCTAGCTTGACTGTAAACTATTGATAACTACTCTCTGACTATGTTTTTCCAACCCGCTGTGCACCTACCTTATAGTAGGCTAGGCTATATTTCCCTAGTTTTCTTACGAGAAGGTTATGTGAGACAATATCAAAAGCTTTACTAAAGTTGAGATATATCACATCTGCTGCTTTCCCCTTAACCACAAAGCTTGTTATCCCGTTAAAGTAGGATATTAGGTTGGTTGACATGGTTTGTTCTTGACAAATCCATGTTGACTGTTACTTTTCACCTTATTATCTTCTAGATGCCTACAAATTAATTGTTTCATTATTTGTTGTATTATCTTTCTGGGTACCAATATTAAGCTGACTCATCTATAATTTCCTAGGTTGTCCTTATTCCCCTCTTTAGAGATAGGTACTATATTTTCACTTTTCCAGTCCTTTGGGATCTCTCCTGTCAGCCACAAGTTCTCAAAGATAATTGCTAATGGCTCAGAGATCTCTTCAGCAACTTCCTTAAGCATTCTAGGATGTATTTAGTCAGGGCCTGCCTACTTGAAGACATTTAACTTGTCTAAGTAATTCTTAATGTGTTCTTTCCCTATTTTAGCCTCAGAGCCTACCCCGTTTACACTGGTGTTCACTATGTTAGTTGTCTGATCACTGCTAACCTTTTTTGTGAAAACTGAAACAAAAAAACACATTTAACATTTTGGCCGTTGCTGCATTTTTTGTTATTTTACATTTTATGTCCCAAAGAAGCACTACATTTACAAAAATAACTGAAGAAGGTTTTTTGAGGGATTGACAGATTACAGGCAGATTAATCTACTGTCACAGGCTCAGTGGAAATATGTGGCTTGAGTTAATAACATGGAATTGGAACCACATAGGAAAAAAGTTATAAAAAATTAGAAATGCCATTATTTAGCCAGAATCATTAATCCTCATAGTTTGAATCCAGAATAGGAAGACGAAGCTGAAATACGGTTGATGGAACATAATCTCGATTTATTTATTTATGTTTTAGCATTTAAAATTGAAAATCCAGATTTCTGTGTGAAATATTTAGAAAGGTTGTATCAGGTTATTGCATCAAAATTATAGAAAACTATGCTCTCAGAATCACTGAAGATAGGACAGTTAAATTCAGAATATTGTCAGTTTTAAAAAGACTGCCACTCCTATCTAGCCAGCTCAACATCAGTTGAACATGTTTTTAACATATTGTGATAGACCCAGACCAGTTGGGTATAGCAGAAGGCAGATATACTGGCCACTGGGTTAACAGTTTTCTGTTCCCTGACTGACCAGAGCAGGGGCTGCTCCAGGCTAATGAGAACACCTGACTCTAATTAACCTGCAAAGAGTCAGGTGAGGCCATTCAGTTACTGTGACCACCTGACGTCCTAATCTAAGGGCGCTGCTGATGAGCTATGAGTGCAAAATGGGCTCTAGTTCAAGTGCCAAGACAGAGAGGAGCCAGGGCACGTCAGAGGTGAGGAAGTGCGGCTGAAGGGCCTGGTTACTGAAGATGCCGCTCAGACCATGTTAAACGGAGCCTCAAGGTAAGGGTGACAGAAGAGAGAGAGCAGGAGAGCTGTGGGTAAGTTGGCCCATGTGGATATGTAGCTGGACTCTGGCGGCAAAGGTTTGGGCTGCCACAACTGCTTACCTATATATCTAGGGGCGTCCCGTTGGGCCGGAACCGGAGTAAGAGGGCGGGCGGGTTCCCGCAACCAGCATTACAATATATGTTGCCTGGGAGGGGAAGTCAGGCCCCTGTCAGGACAGGGGGCTGAACAGAGACTGTGGGAGTTCTCTCACCAACCTCCTTGCAGGTCTATGATGAAAAGGGCTCAGTAGACTGTAACCCTGGCCCTAGAGAGAGAAGGGCTACATGGAGGGTCACAGTGAGCTACTGAGGCTAACGTAAACCCCCTAGAAGCGCAGGACCCACAGGAGCAAGGTCAGAGCTCTGCCACAATATTTATATTTATTTGGTTAAAAAATTGTATTAGGCTACTTATAGATGCTGAAAAAAATCAAGCTAATGTTGGTAAAAGTAGTGTTATAATGGGTATACCAGCTCAGTGAGGCTGATGAGGGATGTATCTGGGAACATACCCAAGGAACAAGGGATGCAGTTATTGAAAAAGAGGAAAAGGTCCTGAAATGTCAGTTGAGGTTTGGAGAGAAACCGATTCTATGTAGGGCTGGAGTTCCAAGACTAGTATGGGCTGTAACCCTTCTCATTTCACTTTTGAGGGTCTGCTGGCAAATGTTTAGAGTCCTGGGTTGAAACAAGCATGCTGGGAGAAGAGGCTTCCTCCCTGAAAAGGAAGGACTTGGGAGGAACCAAAAGGGCTCAGAAATCTCTTTCTTTTTTTTTTCTTTTTCTTTTTTTTAAATAAAAAGGAAAAGTACTCCCATTGTTTACTTGATTTATTCATTATGAGCTTGATCCTGCAAGGTGCTAAGCACCCACAACCAGTGATTAGCTGCCAAAATATTAACAGCGGGTTCCCTCCTCACCTCACGAGGGGGTCGTGCCCTATCCAACCCTCCATGTTCCTTGACACCGCCCCCAGGGACCCCTGACCCATCCGCCGCTTCCCTGTCTCCTGACTGCCCCCTCCAATCCCTCCTCTCATTCTTGATGGCCCCCCCCCGGGATCCCTGTCCCATCCAACCACCCCTTCTCTCTGTCCCTGACTGCCCCACCACCACCTCATCCAACCCTGGCTCCTTCCTGACTGCCCCCCGGGACCCTTGCCCCCATTCAATCCCCCTGTTCCCTGCCCTCTGACCGCCCCGACCCCTATCCATGCCCCCACAACCCATCAAACACACCCCCCGCTCCCTGCCCCCTTGCCACACTGCCTGGGGCCCGGACCGGGTCCGCTCCGCTGGGACTGCGACCGGTGCCCCAGGGCCCGACTGACGAGCGGCTCAGCCGGCCGGCCGGGGAGTCGGCGCCCTGGGGCAACCGGTCGGCGTCGCCGAGCGGACTCGGTCGCGGCCCCCAGGCAGTGTGGCAGTGGGCAGGGAGCGAGGGGGTTGTTTGATGGTTTAGGGGCATGGATAGAGGCGTCGGGCCGGTCACAGGGCAGGGAACAGGGGATTGAAGGGGTCAAGGGTTCAATGCCGGGGGCGTCTAGGAAGGAGCCAGGGTTGGATGAGGTGGGGTGGGGCAGTCAGGACGAGAGAGAGAGGGGTGTGGCATGAGATGGATTCCGGGGGGGGCACCAGCAAAGAATTGAGAGGGAGGTTGGAGGGCGTCGAGAGTGGGGCCAGTGGAAGCGGCGGGGTCAGGGGGTTCCCTGGCGGCCGGTGTCAAGGACATGGAGGGTTGGAAGGCCGACCCACTGAGGTGAGAGGACCGTGTTAATATTTTGGCGCTATCACTGGTTGTGGGTGATTAGCACCTTGACAGGATCCAGCTTCTATGATAAATAGTAACAATGGGGTATTTTCTTTTTATTTAAAAAAAGAAAAGAAAAAAATAAAGAGATTTCTGATCCTTTTGGTTTCCCCCAAGTCCTCTCCTATATCGGGGAAGCCTTTGTCCAGTGCGGTGTTTGTGTGGCCTTAATTTGCCAGAGAACCCTTCAAAGTGAATGGAGGTTACAGCCATCTTGTATTGAACTCCAGCCTCATAGACGGTTCTTGGATGTATTTCGGATCTTTCTCTTTTTCAATAATCTGTCATTCCTTGTTCCTGGTGTATGTTCCCGGTGTGGTTTGTCCTCAGCCTCACTTTGAGTGGTGGTTATCACATTTATAACATATCTTTTTACACTGTGCTTGTTTTTATTTCAGCATTCTAAGTAAGCCATCATCAATTTTTTTAACCAATACATATAATTTTGTGGCGTGCTCTAGATCCTTGACTCTTGTGTGGGTCCTGCGTTCTGGGGTTTTACGTTGCCTACAGTAGTCACTGTGACCTCCATGTGCCTTCTCTCTCTAGGGCAGGGTTACAGATTACGAGCTCTAATAATGACTTGAAGGGAGGTGGTGAGAGAACTCCCACAGTCTCTGTTCAGCCTTCCTGTCCTGCAGGGGCATGACTATCCACTCCCAGGGTATTCTTGTGTGGTGGGATTTGCGGGGAACCTGGGCTCCCGCCACCCTATTGCGTTCCGGCCCAGGGACCTATGGTAGCAGTTGTGGCAGCCCCTTTCCCTGCAGGTTGCACATTTCCCTGGCACTTCCCACAGTTCCTGTTCTCTCTTCTTCACCCTCTAACTTAGCGGCCTCTTTAAAGTATGGTCTGAGGGATTCAGTACAGCCTGTTGTCGCACTTCCTACCTCTGACTTCACTGGCTTCTCTCTGTCTTGACTGAAGTGAGATTCTTCATTATTGATTCAGCAGCGCCTTTAATTTAGAGTCACGTGGTCCACGTAACTGAATGGGCTCATGAATCTTTTGCAGGTTAATTAGAGTCAGGTAGCTTTCTCTAGCTGGAGCAGCCTGCTCATGGTCAGTCAGAGGAACAGAAAACTTGTTACCGTGGCCAGTATTAGATCTGCCTTCTCTCTGCTATACCCAACTGGTCTGGGTCTATCACAATTGTTAAAACATGTTTAAATGTGTTGAGCTGGTAGATTAGGTGGAGTGGCAGTCTTTTTAAAACTGCAATATTTTGATTTAACTGTTTATTACGCAGTTGATTCTGAGAGCATGTTTCTATATTTTGATGCATACCTGATACAACCTTTCTAATATTTCAACAGAATCTGGATTTTCAATTTTATGCTCAAAATAATAAATAATACGAGATTATGTTCCATCAACGTATTTTTCAGGCTTGTTTCCTATTTGGATTCAAACCTATGAGGATTATGTTTCTGGCTACATAATAAGCATTTCTATTTTTTTTATAATTTTTTCCTATGTGGTTCCAATCCATGTATTAACTCAAGCACATCATTCACTAGCTGTGACTCGTAGATTATCTGCTTGTATCTGTCATCCCTCAAAACCTTCTTCAGTTATTTGTATGTAGTGCTTCTTTAGGGACATAATGTAAATAACAAAATGCAGCAACGGCCAAAATTGTTTAATGTGTTTATTTTTGTTCAGTTTTCACAATAAGTAGTTAGCAGTGATCAGGACAACTAACATAGTGAAACACAGATTGTTAAACGTGTTATTTTTTTGTTGGTTTTTTAATGTGCTTTGGGCTTTTTTTTTTTTTTTTAGGGAAGAAAACTGTAGAATTATATAGAACAAGTTAATGTGCTTAGTGGGGCCCTGACTCAATACTTCCATAGATGCTTAATGGAAGTTGTGAAGGATTTTTCTCTGAGTCATTTTTGTTTTTTTCATCTTTTGAGATGTTTTTCTTTGACAGCGCAGATCCCAAAGGATGGAAAAGGTGAAATATAGTACTATCTACAAATGAGCGGGAAATAAGGACACCTAGTATTTAGAATGAGTCGCTTATATATTGGTACCAGAAGATAAACAACAATAATGAAACATTAATTTGTAGGCATCTAGAAGATAATAAGGTGAACAAGTAACAGTTCAAATGGGATTTGCAAGAACAACCATGTCAACAACCTATTCTACTTTACGGGAACAAGCTTTGTGGTTAGGCGCTGAATACGCAGCAGATGATTGAATTTATGTGCTCACTTTGTGCTTTTGATATGTTAATCTTCTTTAAAGGATGTGGTTATGGGTGTGGTAGTATGAGTGTGGGCGGTAGTATAGGGATGTTCACGAGCGCACCCGGCCCCGCCACGGAGTCGGGCCCTGGCGGGCACGTCGCAGTCCAGCGGAGCGGACCCGGTCCGGGCCCCAGGCAGAGTGTGCAAGGCAGGGAGCGGGGGTGTGTTGTGATGGCGTTGTGGGGGCATGGCTAGGGTCGGGCGTCAGAGGGCAGGGAACAGGGGGATGAATGGGGCAAGGGTCCCGGGGGCAGTCAGAAGAGCCAGGGTTGGATGAGGTGGTGGTGGGGCGAGTCGGGACAGAGAGAAGGGTGTTGGATGGGAAGGATCCCGGGGAGGCGGGCCATCAAGGAATGAGAGGAGGATTGGCGAGGCCTGGCAGTCAGGAGACAGGGCGGAAGCGGCGGAATGGTCAGGGCCCTGGGCCGGTGTCAGGAACATTTGAGGGTTGGAATAGGCACGACCCCCTCGTAGTGAGGAGGGAACCCCGCATGTTAATATTTTGGCCAGTAAGTCACTGGTGTGGGTGCTTAGCACCTTGCAGGAATCCCAGCGCATAATGAATAATCAAGTAAACCAGGGACAGTACTTTTCCTTTGTATAAAAAAAAAGAAAAAGAAAAAAAAAAAACGAAAGAGGATTCCTGAGCCCTTTTGGTCTCCTCCCCAAGTCCTTCCTTTTCAGGAGGAAAGCCTCTTCTCCAGCATGCGTTGTTTCAAACCCAGGACTCTAAACATTTTGCCAGCAGACCTGCAAAAGGGAAATGAGAAGGTTAACAGCCCATACTAGCTTGGAACTCCAAGCCCTACATTAGAATCGGTTTTCTCTCCAAACCTCAACTGACATTTAGACCTTCCTCTTTTTCAATAAACTGCATCCCTTGTCCTTGGGTATGTTTCCCAGATACCATCCCTCATCGCATACACTGAGCTGAGACATATATACCCAGTGTATAACACTACTTTTACACATGAGCTTGATTTTTTCAGCCATCTATAAGTAGGCGAATACAGTTTTTTAACCAAGATAGAATATAAAAATTGTATTTCAGCAGAGTCGACCGTGCTCCCTGTGGGTCCTGCGCTTCCTAGGGGCGTTTACGTTCCTCAGTAGCTCACTGTCATCGGCCTCCATGTAGCCCTTCTCTCTTAGGGCCAGGGTTACAGTCTACTGACGCTTTTCATCATAGACCATGCAAGGAGTTGAGTGAGAAGAAATCCCATCAGTCTCTAGTTCGCTCCTGTCCGGAACAGGGGCCTGAACTCCCCTCCCAGGCAACATATATTGTAATGCTGGTTGCGGGAACCCGCCCGCCCTCTTACTCCGGTTCCGGCCCAACGGGACGCCCCTAGATATATAGGTAAGCAGTTGTGGCAGCCCAAACCTTTGCCGCCAGAGTCCAGCTACATATCCACATGGGCCAACTTACCCACAGCTCTCCTGCTCTCTCTCTTCTGTCACCCTTACCTTGAGGCTCCGTTTAACATGGTCTGAGCGGCATCTTCAGTAACCAGGCCCTTCAGCCGCACTTCCTCACCTCTGACGTGCCCTGGCTCCTCTCTGTCTTGGCACTTGAACTAGAGCCCATTTTGCACTCATAGCTCATCAGCAGCGCCCTTAGATTAGGACGTCAGGTGGTCACAGTAAAGCGTAATGAGCACTCACGCTAACTACATTAGCAGGGTAATTAGAGACAGTCAGGTGTGTCATCTCAATTAGCTGGCGAGAGCCCCTGCCCTGGCTCAGTCAGGGAACAGAAACTGTTAACCCAGTGGCCATTATATCTGCCTTCTGCATACCAAATGGTCTGACGGTCGTATCACAAATGATCGTTAAAAAACATGGAACTATGTAGTGGCTAGAATAGGCAGTGCAGTCTTTATTTAAACTGACATATTCTGAATTTAAGCTGTCCTATCTGCACGTGATCTGGAGCATAGTTTTCTATATTTTGAATGCAATAACCTCATATCACCTTTCGTAACCATAGTTCACACACAGAAATCTGGATTTTTCAATTTTAAATGCTCCCCAAAACATCATAAATAAATCGGAAGATTATATTCCATCAACCGTATTTCAGCCTTCGTCGTCCTATTCTGGATTCAAAGCTATTGAGATTAATGATTCTGGCTAATAAGGGCATTTTCTAATTTTTTATACTTTGTCGCTAATTGGTTCAACTTGCCAATGTTATTAAACTCAGCCACAATTTCCACTGAGCCGGGTGACAGTACGATTAATCTGCCTGTAATCGGTCAATCCCTTCAAAAAACCTTCTTCAGCTATTTTTGGAAATGTAGTGGCTTTCTTGTGGACATAAAAATGTAAAATAACAAAAAATGCGACACGACACAAGCAACGGCCCAAAATGTTATATATGTGTTTTTTTGTTTCAGTTTCACAAAAAAGGTTAGCAGTGATTCAGACACACATAGTGAACACAGTGTAACGGGGTAGGCTCTGAGAGCTCAAAATAGGGAAAGAACACATTATTTACTTAACAGTTTAAATGTGCTTCAATAGGCAGGCCCTGACTAAATTACTTCTAGAATGCTACAGGGAAGTTGCTGAAATCGTCTGAGCCATTAGCACATATCTTGGAGAAATTGCCTGACAGGAAGTCCCAAAGGACTGGAAAAGTGAAAATATAGTACACTATCTCTAAAGGCGGGAATAAGGACAACCTCACGGAAATTATTTAGATGAGTCAGCTATACTCTCGTACCCAGAAGATAATACAACAAATAAATTGAAACAATTAATTATAGTAGTCATTAGAACTATAAGAGTCAAAAGTAGACAAGTCAACATGGAATTGTCAACGAACAAACCATGTAACAACATAACTATCCTACATTTAACGGCTGAGCATAACAAGCTTTGTGGTTAACGGGAACAGATAGACCATGTGATATTCTCAACTTTAGTAAACTTTTTGAATGTCCACATAACAGGCGTTTCGTAAGAGAAACTAGGGAAATATAGCCCTAGCCTCTATAAGGTAGGTGCACAGCGGGTTGGAAAAACCTAGTCGAAGTAGAGTATATTATCAATAGTTTACAGTCAAAGCTTAGAAGAGCCTATTGAAAGTGGGGATCCCACAGGTATCTGTCCGCGGCTCCAAACTATCTTCTTCTATACAGTACTTTACAATTACGATGGGGAAATGGCATTAGCAGGAATACACTTTACAAAGTTTGCAGGAGATGATCCCAACAGTTGGGAGGGTTGCAAGTGCATTGAGAGACAGGATTAGAATTCAAAATAACATCCTTGTCCAAACAGGAGAAATGGGTTTGAAAAAAACAGATGTGACATTCAGGAAGAGCAATGGCAAAGTAATTACACGTAGGGAAGGAAATAACAATGCACAAGATAAAAAATGGGAATGACTGCGGATAGGAGGGATTCTGCAGAAAATATTGGAGGGTTAGCAGGATCACAAACCTTTATAATATGTAAAAAGAACAGGATACTGGTGGACCTTAGAGACTAACAAATTATTTGAGCATAAACTTTCGTTTGTTCAGCTCCTAAGTGCCACAAGTACTCCTGTTCTTTTTAATGAGGATACAACTACATGCTCACTGACTCTGAAACTAAATAGGAGCCTATTAACGTAATAGGATTGTAGAAAAAAGCAAAACAACATTCGGAAGTGGGTAATTCGCGAGAGTGTTGTAAGCTAGATGGAGCAGAATGTCTTTCCACTTTTACTCCTCAATAAGCTTCACCATACACTGTACCGTGTCCAGTTCTGGGCACCGACAACTTTGGAGAGGGATAGAGGGTGAACGAATTGGAGAAAGCCATGGGAAAGCAGCAGAAAAGGATTAAAAAGTTCTAGAAAGGAAAACTTGGATCTATGAGGAAAGACTGAAAAAAACTAGATTTGTTTAGTTTGGAAAACTGAAAGACTAAGTGGGGCAACATGGCTCGTAATAGTCTTTCCAGCTACATAAAAGTTATGATAAAAGAGGAGGGTGCATGAATTTTATCCCCTTATCCACTGAGGATAGGAAAAAGTAATGAGCTTAAATTGCCAACGAGGAAGAATTAGGTTGACGAATTAGCAAAACCTCCTAAGACTGTGAAGGTAATTACGAACTGAAATAAAGAACGTTACACGACCGAACGAAATTGTGGGAACTCTCTATCACTGTGAGGTTTTAAAAAAGCACTAAGACAAACACATTGTCCAACGGGATGCCTAGATAAACTTAGTCATGCTCAGGGCAGGCGATCTGGGACTAGATGAGTCCCTTAATGAACGGTTTACCCTTCTTCCTATATTTCTATCATCGTATAACGTGTTTCTATTTTTGATCAAAGGCTCCTTTGGGGGCTCCCCAAGGTGCCAATTATCTGACGGCACACGCATAGCGTGTGTTGAACATAAATAACAGAGAACTATAGGTCTTGATTACTCAGTTACAATTAAAGGTGACTTCGGGACCATCGCTATCTGGCAGTTGGGAAAAGTGAAACGTAGAAAAGTGTGGCTGATAAGGACATTGTGTGAGTAAAGCAGTCACACTAGCTAAGTGAGAATTAGTCCACCAGTTATTCTTACGAGTTCTGCTGAACATCATTGAGAAATGAAGGCACGATCCGCCTTTTTTTAATCAACAACCCAACGAAGTTGGATGGCAATAGACAGTGTAGGTGTTAATTTCTTTCTCAATATAACTAGGTGTTGAACACGCATAGTTCAGAAGCTTAGCTACTGCATCTAAGCATTCTCATCTTTTGAAATTCTCTCAATTTTCTGTGATTTTCGAACAATGAAAAGAACCCCTGTCATATTTTCCTCTGTATTCCCCCATGGCGATCATCAGCAACTTGGATACCAGTTGCTTGCTTTTCTTCAGAATACACAATCAACTGCGCAATTA
>NC_133772.1:112020962-112065407 GCF_003597395.2 Chelonoidis abingdonii | reverse complement strand
CTCGGCCAGCGCTGCGGGGCCCAACTCCCCGAGCCAGGCCAGGCCACGGGGCCTGACTCCCCGAGCCAGGCCGGAGCCACTTGGCCTGCACTGCAGGGACCGGCACCGTGGGGCCCGACTCCCCGAGCCGGGCTGAAGCCGCTCGGCCGGCACCGCAGGGACCGACACCGTGGGGCTGACTCCCTGAGCTGAGCCGGGCTGGAGCCGCTTGGCCGGCACTGGGACCGGCACCTGACTTCCCGAGCCGGGCCGGGCTGGCGGCGCTTGGCCGGGACGAGCCCAAGCCAGGGGCACTCAGCCAGTGCCAGGGGGAGCCAGACTGGGCTGCGCGCACCATGCCTCCCTGGAGCTCCCACCCAGCTTACCTGCCTGCTCCTTGTTTCAGGCTTCCCGTGAACATTTGATTCGCGGGAAGCAGGGGAGGGAGAGGAGAAGGAGAGCGGAGCATTCAGGGGAGAGGGGGAGGTGAGCTGGGGCTGTGTGGACGGCTGCCTGAGCCTTTGTTAAATTTAAAAGCTTCTTTAGAACCGGTTGTCCTGGAACAACCGGTTCTAAAAAGGCTTCTAAATTTAACAACCGGTTCCTGCGAACCGGTGCGAACTGGCTGGAGCTAACCACTGCCCACAACTCTCACTGAAGTCAGTGAGAGTTGAGGGTGTTCAGCCTCTTGAAGGATCGAGACCTATAGGTGAAACTGTTAGCGGCACCTAGAGTTAAGGTTTCTTAACATTTTCCATTATAAGACCCTGTGTTCAGTTGCTTATAACATTACAAAGCTTTAATAATTTGGGTTGAAGTTTTCCATGCTGGGTGTCTCCCTCATGTTTATTTCTCTCATTTCAACAAAAATAGTCTGACTGTTTCTGAGAATCAGGTGAGGGGGAAAATATATTGTTTTGCCAATATTAAAATATTCTTACAATTATTTAATTGAGAAGCTCAAGCACCTTTACGGTTTGGAGCAAAGATTTGAAATTTGGCAAGGGGTTCACTCTGGGGACAAATATGTGTCTTTTGCTATCCCCAGGATAATCCACCCAAATTATAATTCTCTGACAATCACTTTTGGAACACATTCAATAGAGGCTTGTTAGCATCTGGCAGGTAAATTTGCTGAACATCCTTTTTCTACTGAGCATGCTTTCTTCTGACAGAACTCCATGCCAAACACAATAAGAATGGCTTCAGAGCTCTCTGAGCAAGCTCCAGGCAGCAGTAAGCAAAACTTTTCCTGCCATTGTTCCTCACTGCTGCCAAGAGGTGCTGTTCTGCTGGTCACCAAAAATGAAAGCAGGAACTTAGAAGACTTTGTGTCTTGTGATCTTAAAGCTCCCCCTTCAAGCATATATGCAGCATGGAGACAAAGGAAAAAGAGGCCTGACTGGAGTACAGATGGGTGAACAGCAAGAGAGGAACAGGGGCAGGCTAAGGATGCAAGGTGAGTGGGGAAATAGGAGAAGGTAGAAGGGAACAGACTAGCATGGGGGACAGGAGCACAGTGGACAAGCAAGGAGACAGGGACAGAAGGGTCTTTACCAATGGAGAACAATCCCCTGCATATAACCCAGGATTCCTGAGTCCTAACATTCCTCTCCCATCAGCAAATATCTCTGAAACTCACTGGCAAAATGATGTGTCTCATCACTTTCTAGTATCTGGTGCATATAGAGGATAATAGTCTACTACTAGTACCAGTTACTCTGCTAGCAAAAGTGGTAGAGTTCTGTGCAGTGAATCTAAATTTTCAACCCTTCTGATGACCCATGTGGAGATCAGTGTGGTTCCACATGGTAAAATTTCTGGGGAGGGTTTCAGAAGAAGAGTGTAAATGCTGTGTCAACATTCAGAAAAGGCAAGCAGGCCGACCCAGGTAATTGTGGCCGTATTAGCCTGACATCAGTCTTTGGGCAAAATGATGTATGAGCTGATACAAGATTCAGTTAATAAAGAATTAATGCCAGTGAACTTGGTTTTTATGGAAAATGACTTGTCAAACAAACCTGACTTCATTTTTTTATGAGATAACAATTTGGTTGATTAAGGTAACTGCGTAAGTGTAATATACTTAGGCTTTTGTAAGGCCCTTGGCTTTGTACTGAACAACATTCTTATTTAAAAAAATAGCACTGTACAGTATCCATTAAACGTATGCATTGCTGATTCTGAACTACCTAACTGATAGGTCTTAAAAAGTAGTTGTCAATGGGAAATCATCATTGAATAGAGGTGTTTCTAGTGGAGATCTGCAGGGATCAGTTCTAGGCCCAGTGCTATTCAACATTTTCTATCAACGATCTGGAAGTAAATTTAAAATCACTGCTGATAAAATATGTGGGTGACACAAACACCTGGTCCACACTATGCTGTTAAATCGATTTTAACAGCGTTAAATCGATTTAACGCTGTACCCGTCCACACTACAGTGCTCTTTAAATCGATTTAAAGGGCTCTTTAAATCGATTTCTGTACTCCTACAAAACGAGAGGAGTAACGCTAAAATCGATAGTATTACTTCAGAATACTGTTAGTGTGGACGGAAGGAAATCGACAATTATTGCCTCCGGGAGGGTATCCCACAGTTTTGCCAACCACTGACCGCTCTGGACAGCAATCTGAACTCGGACGCAGTGGGCAGGGAAACAGGAAAAGCCCTTCGGCGAACTTTTGAATTATATTTCCTGTTTGCCCAGCATTGGGTCTCTGATCAGCACGGAGGTGGCGATGCAAGTCCCCAAAATCCAAAAAGAGCTCCAGCATGGACCCGTACGGGAGATAGTTGGATCTGATCGCTGTATGGGAGGACAAATCGTGTTCTATCAGAGCTCTGTTACGGAAGAACGAAATGCCCAAAGCGTTTGGAAAAAAAATCTCCAGGCTACACAGTGCTGCGTGACCAAGCATAACGGCCAAGCCAGGTGGTCGGACTCAATGGGACGCTCATGGAGGGACGGAGGGTACTGATGTTAGACTTCAGCTATCCCACAGATCTACAGCAGTCTCCGAAAAGTATTTGCATTCTTGGCTGAGCTCCCAGTGACTGTAGGTTCGAAACATTGTCCGCGTGGTCAGGAATAGAGCTCCTCAAGTTTTATTCTGCCCCCTCACCCACTCACGTGAAATGAAAAGGGAAAGAAATCATTTCTTGGCTTCTTTCAATGTCAAATATGTCTACTGAGATGCTGCTGGTTAGACGGGGCTGCTGCAAGCCAGGTGAAGCGCAGTATTCGCTCCTCTCCCTCTCTGGTGGCAGGACTGGTGCACAGTAGGACTGGTAATTGTCCTTATGAACCTGAAGCACCAAGCTATGATAATTGTTCAATATCTAACATGTGGCTGTCAGATGAGGCAGCCCGGAGGGGCGCCTGCTAAAAAAGAAATAATGATTCCTGGTCACGTCCCAGTAATGTTACAGACGCTGGTAACCGTCTTCAATCATAACATGCTGGAAGGCTTCCGGAGCTTAATGCGCTCGCCTCCCTTTTCCTGTGTAAAGAAAAGATTCTGTACTGCCTGGACTATCATAGCAGTGGGATGCTGGGCTCCTCTCCCCACAAGTTGAAATATGACCGTTAAATGTTCTGCCTGGACTATCATAGCACCGGAGGCTGTGCCTCCCCCTCATTTTTATTCTCACTTAAAAGTCTTGTTTCTGCATGCTTCTTTATTACTTCTATTGACACAAATGGGAACCGGGACACTGCCACGGTAGGCCCAGGAAGGTTGGGGGAGGAGGGAAGCAAAACGGGTGGGGTTTCTTTGCACGGGGCACCCCCTGTGAATACTGACACGGAGCAGCTGTGCTCTCTGATACACTGGTCCTCTAGTACACTTGCCCCATATTCTAAGGCAGGACTGACTCTATTTTTAGAAAACCATAAAGGAGGGATTTGACTCGGGGAGTCATTCCCAGTTTTGCTTTTGCGCCCCCGGCCGATCTCAGCCAGTGGGCACTCATGATAGCACTAGACAGTACAAGGGGAGAGATAAACCGTCATCTCATTGCCAGTTTACTCCAGAGTAGACGGTACAGAACGACTGTAACCATCTCTGCTATCATGTAAAAGCAAATGGAATGGTGCTGCTCTGTGTGCTGTCAGTATCGCTCTGTCCGCGGCATCCAGTACACATATATAGGTGACTGTAAAAAAAAAGCTGAATGGGCTCCATGGTTGCCGTGCTATATGGCGTCTGCCAGGGCAATCCAGGGAAAAGGGGCGCGGAAAGGATTGTCTGCTGTTGTTTTTCCCGGAGGAGGAAGGAATGACTGACGACATTTACCCAGAACCACTCACGACAATGATTCAACCCAGAATTCCCAGGGGCAGGGGAGACTGCGGGAACTATGGGATAGCTATGGAATAGCTACCCACAATGCAACACTCCAGAAATCGACGCTAGCCTCGGACCATGGACACACACCACTGAATTACTGTGCCTAGTGTGGCTGCGTGAAATCGAATTTATAATATCTGTTTTATAAAACCGGTTTAATGTAATTCGGAATTATCCTGTAGTGTAGACGTAGCCAAAGACTGGTGGAGTGGTAAATAAGGATAGAGACAAGGCAGTCATACAGAGCAGTCTGGATTGCTTGGCAAGCATGGCCTGTTCAAACAAAATGCATTTTAATATAGCCAAAGGCAAGGATATATATGAACAAAGAAGTCAGGCTATACATGCAGAATGGGGGACTGTATCCTGGAAAGCACTGACTGAAAGAATTTACTGTCTTATTGGACAACCAGCTCAGCGTGGGTTCCTGCTGTGATGTTGTGGCAAAAAGGGCTAATGTGATTACTGGAGGTATAAATAAGGGGGTAGTGAGTAGGGAAGTGTATGAGGCATTGCTGAGACCAGTACTAGAATACTGCATACAGTTCTTGTGTCCACATTTTAAAAAAAGATGCTGAAAATTGGAGATGGTGCAGAAAAGAACCAGAAAATTATTTGAGAGCTGAAGAAAATGCCTTGCAGAGAGAGAGTTAAGGAGCTCAGTCTGTTTAGTTTACCAAAAAGAAGATTGAGAAGTGAGTTAATTACAATGTATGAGTACCTGCATGGGGAGAAAATACCAAGGTACTAAAGGACTTTTGAATGTAGCAGAGAACAGCATAAGAACCGATTATTGGAAGATGAAGCCAGACAAAACTAGAAGTAAGACACAAATTTTGAACCGGGAAGGTGCTTAATCATTGGAACAAACTACCAAGAAGTGGTGGATTCTTTCTCTTGTTGTCTTCAAATAAAGACTGAATCCCTTTCTGAAGGCATGCTTTAGTCAAACACAAATTATTGGGCTTAACACAGAGGTAACTGGGTGAAATTTGATGGCTTGTGACATACTGAAGATCAGACTAGACATTATTGTTCCTTTTGAACTTAGAATTTATGAAAATTTTAGGAAAAATACATTAAAAAATCTACATTAAAAGAATTTTAAAGTTGCAGAGTTTTGTACTCATAAGTTAACCTACATTCTGGTATTTCCTTTCTGAACAACCTTAACTCTGCCCCTTGCATGTATGCGTTATGGTATAGTCTTCAGTTACATGATCAACTACTACTTTTTCCACAGAAACCCTGCCTCGTTCTGTGCGCAGTATGGATGGCACTTGGAGAAAGATCAGGCTCATGTATTACTATTTATATTAGCAGAGCATCTAGGAGTCTAGTCATAGAACAGGGGTTCTCAAACTTCATTCCACCACTGCCCCCTTCTAACAACAAAAACTACTACACAACCCCAGGAGGGCAGACTGAAGCCTGAGCCCGCCCAAACCCCGCTGCCCTGAGCAAGAGGGCCGAAGCCAAAGCCTGAGTCCGCCGCCTTGGGCAAGGGAGCCAAAGCTGAAGCACTTGGGCTTTGGCCCTGGGTGGTGTAATTCAGGCTTTGTCCCCGGGCCCCAGCAAGTCTAACGCCAGTCCTGACAATTCCATTAAAATAGGGTTGTGACCCATTTTGGGGTTCCAACTCACAGTTTGAGAACTACTGTCACAGAAAAATTGTCTGTAGGACCTATGCCTGATTTGATGCGGAATTTGGAAGATGTGTAGTGAATGAGGCAGGCTAGTAAAGGGAGAGAAGAATGCTCTTGTGATTAAAGCAGTTGAATACCACCCTGGAAATAGTATATGATCATAATGTAACCTTAATTCTGGTATTTCCCAACTTATGAATACTTGACTTTGCAAGCTTAATGTTCTTTTAACATTATTTTTAAATGTAATTTTATATACAGTAGACTTCTGCTTTGGGAAAAGATCTCTCTGAGGAGGTGCAAGTGCATACTTCAGAATTACCATAGAACAGGGGTCAGCAACCTTTCAGAAGTGGTGTGCCGAGTCTTAATTTATTCACTCTAATTTAAGGTTTCACGTGGCAGTAATACATTTTAACGTTTTTAGAAGGTCTTTTTCTATATCTATAATATATAACTAAACTATTGTTGTATGTAAAGTAAATAAGGTTTTTAAAATGTTTAAGAAGCTTCATTTAAAATTAAATTAAAATGCAGAGCCCCCCGGACTGATGGCCAGGACCTAGGCAGTGTGAGTGCCAATGAAAATCAGCTTGTGTGCCGCCTTTGGCACGTGTGTCAGAAGTTGCCTACCCCTGCCATAGAAGAAGAATATCCATGCTAAGGGATGTTTCTGTTTTTAAAAGAATTTGATGGGCATGGCCCTTTGGTTGCTTTGGCTTACCACATATATGGAAGGATATATGTGAAAGAGTGTTATATTTACCTACTCGGTAGACTGAGGATTTGAGTATTGGCCTAGATGCACTAGGCTGGCCGAGCTGTGCTTAGTGCAAGTCATGAGAAGTCGAACTGGGAGGAGCAGATGTGGCATTAAGTAAGCCACCTTTGTGACTTTTTTTTGATTCTGAGTCCGTGAATGCTGTTCCAAACACAATATAGCAGATGCAGGGGTAGTCTCTAGCTCAGGGCTGGGCAAACTATGGCCCATGGGCCACATCCGGCCCATCAGATCTTTAAATCTGGCCCTTGAGGTCCTGCCAGGGAGCAGGGTCAGGGGTTTGCCCCGCTCCGCATGTGCCATGGCTCCTTGTGGCTCCTAGGAAGCAGCCGGCATGTCTCCACTCCAGCTCCTATGCATTGGGGTAGCCAGGGGGCTTCGCACACTGCCCCTCCCCCCCAGCCCCACACCTGAAGCTTCCATTGGCCGAGAACTGTGACCAGTGAGAGCTGTGGGGGCAGTGCCTGTGAACGGGGCAGTGCACAGAGTCGCCTGGCCGCGCCACCGTGTAGGAGCTGGAGTGGGGACATGCCGCTGCTTCTGGGAGCTGCCTGAGGTAAGTGCTGCCCGGAGCCGTCATCCCCCGTGCCTCAACCCCCTGCCCCAGCCCTGATCTCCTTCCTGCCCTCCGAACCCCTTGATCCCAGCCCGGAGCCCCTGTCTGTACCCCAAACCCCTCATCCATGGGCCCACACCAGAGCCTGCACCTCCAGCCGGAGCCCTCATCCCCCCACACACTTCAACCACCTGCCCCAGCCTGGAGCCCCTTTCCGCACCCTGACCTTCTCATTTCTGGCCCCACCCCAGAGCCCGCAACCCCTAGCTGGAGCCCTTACCCTCTTCCCCCACTCCTACCACCAATTTCATGAGCATTCATGGTTCACCATACAATTTCCATACCCAGATGTGGCCTGGAGGCTTAAAAGTTTGCCCGGGTTTTGGATCTTTTTCTTATATAGGCTCCTATTACCCCCATCTCTTGTTCCTATTTTTCACACTTGCTATCTGGTCACCCTAAGCAGAAAGTACCAGTTGGGATTATACCCTGTTGTGAAATCCATTTCTTGTTTTTTCTTACTGAGAAGTTCTGACCTTTTGACCTTTCAGACAGCTGAACTGAAAAAAATCCATGGAGGTTCCTTTTAGCTACATTTTATCCAACAGTCTCTCCTACTATCACACTAGCAATAGCAAGAATATAATCCATGTGATGATTACCTGGGGGTAACTGGACTGTTTGGTCTGACCCATTATGGCCATTCTTTTGTTCAAGTATGTCCAGTAGTTTGGGCCAGTGACTCAGTACATTCATGTATTTATTTATAATAAGATAACTTTATGATCTAGCAGAGATTGTTTATCCATGCAAGAGTATGTCTACGCTACAATTAAAAACCCACAGCTGGTCCATGCCAGCTGACTCAGACTTACAGGGCTTGGGCTAAAGGGCTGTTTAACTGTGGTGCAAATGTTCAGGCTCAGGCTGCAGCCCAAATTCTGGGACCCTCCCACTTCGCAGCACCCTAGAGCCCAGGCTTCAGCCTGAGTCTGAATGTTTACACCTTAATTAAACAGTTCTTTAGCCCAAGCCGCACAAATCCAAGTCAGCTGGCATGGCCTAGCTGCAGGTTTGTAACTGCAGCATAGACATACCCCAACTCAGTACTGAACCAGTGCCCCATCCTGAGGCTAGAAGGGCACTGTGATGCCAAAGGTACTGCTTTACTGATTAAATGTAAAACTGCGGCCCTGGCTACTTGCTATCATTAAAGATTAGTAACACTTGTTGCAAGAATTAAGATATTAATTTTTGTGTCCCAGCCAAACTCCAGCAGATTAATTATATTCCTCCTACAGTTTGAATTGAGTGCAGTATTCTTCCCTTCTTGCTTAAAATGTTGTGTAGTATTGCTGTACACTGTTCAGCATCTGCCTTGTTCCATTCCAGAGGTGAATGCATGTTTAGATGATGGAAGAATTGAAATGTATTATCACTCTGTAGAGAGTGGTTCCTGGGGAATATTATATTATATTGAGACATTGTTTGTCATTTTATTTGTAACCCTTCTAGCAGGTGGAGCTGCCAGGAACCAGGGCCAGGTTCAATATCTAGGGGTCCTTTTTCAACAATACAACACAGAACCAGCATGAACCTTCACCCACTAACTTGGGAAAATTACACACCACGCCTAGGCGTCTCTGAAAGGCAATACTTCCCCACTCGCAAGCACAGAGTCTGAGAGTAGAAAAGAAACTTTTAATGAAAAGAGGGAAGTTACCTGACATTAATTAGGGAAAATGCCACAAGCAGGATTCATAAACACAAAATTGTGAGCAGGACACCAACCACAGAGTATGTGGGACGGTGTCTTCTGCCTCATGTTCTTGAGTCCTACAACCAAAAGTTCCTTTACTGTGCCCCTCTCTGCTCCCTCACCATGCCCCACTCACAGTGGTTGTCCTTGGTCAATGAGGACCGAGGGTTCAGAGGTGCACCTGTGTGAGTTCACCTTCCACCTGGGAAAGAAGGCACATGGTTTGTTCCACCATCTGAGCCCTTGCTGTGGGTGGCTGCCTCACCAGCGGCTGTTTCTCGGTGCCTGGCCACCTTGCCAGCTGCCGTTCTGCTCATCTGTCACCTTCTGCCACCTCCCTCTCTGCTGTGATGTCTGCAAGTTAGTCTCTTAAGAGTTCACTCAACTCTTAGTGAAGCAGGCTATGCAGAAATGCTGTCCCACCACTAGTGCCTATTTAGCTCTGTCTTTGAACAGTGGGGAGGAACAGGTTAAACCAGACAGGGGATCCTTAGGAAGAGTCCACACCTCCTGGTTGGGACAGCTGTCCTCATCCCTCTTAGTTTCACAAGGTTTTGGTATTCAAGCCCCTGGCTTAGCGAGTTCTTTTCAACTGAGGGTGACCCCTCAATCAGGACAGGTTCAGAACAGTTCTGCTGCCCTTTACTCATATAGTAAAAATAACATTTTACTACCCCTACATTCAGCTAATGTTAAAATTATATAATAAACAGGTTAAAGAAAGAGTGTCTGTACATCTGGGTATAGTGCTTAGATTATCCAAAAATACAAACTTTGTTTTAAAAGCTGTAAAATACATATACTACATAATCTCCAATAACCCAAATTTAGATTAAAAATTAATGATGCAGTTTAGTTATTAGCATTCAAATATTGAGGTACATCACTCATGAAAAGTTATACAGAGAGTTTGTTTAGAAAGCAAATATAGCAATGAGTGGAGATTGTCTCTCAGTAATTGAGCATTTACAATTGATTGTCCCTCATTGAATCTGAGTCCATCAGAGAAGTATTTCAATTACTTTCCTGATTTTAGCAAAAAGAACGAGGAGTACTTGTGGCACCTTAGAGGCTAACAAATTTATTTGGGCATAAGCTTTCATGGGCTAGAACCCACTTCATTGGATGCATGCAGTGGAAAATACATTAGGAAGATAAAACTTTGATAATGTTTTGACTTCAAGGTCCCAGAGACAAAGACAGGGTTTTCATCTTGAGGCTAAAAGACCAGAAACATCAAGACACTTGATCACGGCCTTGGATAAGCCAAAAGACTACTCACACTTGATCTTAGCTCATAGCGAACCGAGAACATATACACAGAGAACATGAAAGAATGGGTGTTGCCATACCAACTCTAATGAGACTAATCAATTAAGTCCTCATTCTTTTTGCTGATAGAGACTAACACGGCTACCACCCTGTTTTCTGATTTTGCTTCTCAACGGTGCTCTGGCTCATCTTTCCTGGTATTGGCAATATCCGGTGATGTGTTCTAGATAGATGTCCCTCAGCCACCTGATGGCATCCGATTTGTAACCCAACACCAGTGAAAGTTGATCACTTTGAGCAACACATCTACTCTGCGTAGGTATCCAGCAGACAGGAGGTGTGTTGATGTAAATACAGTTTTTGCTCCTGAAGTTTCTTCCCCTCCCCAACTATCTGTCAGGGGAGAATTCATTCAGACCCTGCTTACTTATATTATTAATAGATTACTATTACTAGTATTGTTCTTTAAATTGTTTTAATGCCCAGTATTTGTAGATATTTTTCAAACATTTAAGAAGCTATGTCCCCTGTCTCAAGGAGTTTACAATCTGCAAAGAAACAAAAACAGACAAAGGTAAGGGAAAGGATTAAATGACAAAGTTCAAGAGACTATTCAAGCCAAATAGATGTCTATCATTTCAGAAAATCAAAATGCAGCCCAAATGAAGCCACAGAAAGAATAAACTATGGCAGATAAAACATAAGATGGAATCTGGATGAAGTAAAAGGCATTATGAAAGGAAAACAGCTTTGTTACATCCATTCTTAATACCTTCAGAACTCGTGAAATGACTGAACTACTGAAAAAAATATGCAGTCTCTTATTAAAAATCTGAAATAAGTTATTATGGTATATCAGAGGATTGCAGAGTAGCAACGATTGTACCTATCTTTAACAATGGCTTGACTCCAGTCCTAGATAAACTGGTTGAAACTGATTTAAAATAGACATATAAAACACTCCAATGTGATATAAGGACAAACTAGCAGGATGTCTGTAAAGAAAAACTATACTTTTTCCCTTCCATTACATTGCCTCCAGAGCCATACTGTAAGAGTTGCATTCCTGGCTAGGCAACTTTGGAACAATTTTTGAGGCAGACAGAGGGCACATGCAGTTCCTTCAATCCTAATGTTCCATATACTGATGGCATTAATACCCTGCCCCCTCTAATCATCACTCAGTTACTCTTCAGACCAGGTAGTTAGGAAACTAACCTCTTTTTTTTCCTCATCATATTACACAAACAAGTGTAACTGTAAATCTGTTTTAAAATAATGGATCTGTTAGAGGTAGATGCGTGAGATGGAAAAATTTGTGTTTTATTAAATTATTTTAG
The DNA here is from genome assembly GCF_003597395.2 of Chelonoidis abingdonii. Lineage (NCBI taxonomy): Eukaryota > Metazoa > Chordata > Testudines > Testudinidae > Chelonoidis > Chelonoidis abingdonii. The sequence goes on along the minus strand of NC_133772.1, from coordinate 112,053,721 downwards.
CAGTTCGTCAAATTTGGGGTATTTTTTTAAGTGGGCTTGGACCTTGCCCAAGATGCAGACCCATTCATCTTGCTCTGTAATAGTCCTCGCATCAGATAGGCAAATAAAATGTCTTTTATGCCTTTGGGAAGCACACTGTGCTAACAGCTGTGGTGCCTGTCAGCACTTCTTTCAAAGGGCTGACACTGTTTGTCCAGCCAAAGCATCAAAAGTCAAGGCTTGACAGTGGCCGGTGCCAGACGCTTCAGAAGGAATAAATAGAACAGGGCAATTAGCACGTGATCCAGCCCCTATCATCTAGTCTCAATTTTTTTGCAGTCAGAGATTTAGGGACACGTAAAGCATGGGATTGCTTCCATGACTATCTTGGCTAATAGCCATTGATGAACCTATCCATTAAATTATCCAATTCTTTTTTAAACCCAGTTATTATTTTGCCCTTCACAACATCCACTGGAGTGAGTTACACAGCTTAACTGTGCGTTGTGTGAAGTACTTCCTTTTGTTTGTTTTAAACATGCTGCCCATTAATTTCATTGGGTGACCCTGGGTTTTGTGTTATGGGAAGGGGTAAATAACATTTCCCTATTGACTTTATCCACACCATTCAAGATTTTATAGATCTCATTATATCCCCCCCTTAGTCATTTCTTTTCTAAGCTGAACAGTCCCAGTCTCAAAAGGCCACTGTACTTTCAAAGGGCCCAAGAACAGGTGAGAGGGCTGAGATCCCTCACAGGCCCTACGATCTTCTTTCTCCTCCTCTGTCAGTGGTTTCTTTGGCAAGGAGTGCTGAGGAGAGGAGTAGTCTCTTCTTTTTCATTTTATTTGAGGTTCTTATACCATACTCATCACCATGGTATTTGAGTACCTTTTCCCTTTAGATGGTCTCTTCCTCCTAAGAAGATTCCTGAAGGGGCCTGTTTTATTGGTAAGTGTGTATGTAGGGTGATAGTGATGGTCATGGGCCGGGGGAGTGAATCCCGGGCTCAGGGAGGTCTGGCTCACCTTGCTCCTTCCGCCTGAGGCCCCCCACAGGCTCCAGCAGGAGGGGCAGGGAGAACACCAGGCTCGGGGAGGCTAGTCCCCAGCCTGCCCCACCCCTTTCTGCCAAAGCCCCACCCCTGAACACCGGGTGGGCGACGCTGCCCCCAGCCCTGGAGCACCAGGTAGCCGAGGTGGCCACCCACCCCCCAGCCCTGGAGTGCAGTCTGGCCCCCATTAGTCCCAGCCTAGGGCCCCGGTCATGGGTATTTAAAGATGATATTAAGTATCCTTGTTGCAGAAGAGATAAAAGTTAGTTTAGATGGGGATAGTCAACAGGTGGACCATGGGCCAAATCCAGACCACCAGACACTTTTGAACAATCTTCAAATCTTTTTATTTACTTGTTGTTATTGCGGTGTGAAAGACTGTTTCTCTGGAGTCTGGACCTTGACTATACCTTGACCAAGAAATGTAGTCCTTGACAAAAAATAATTGACAATTCCTGATTTAGATGGTCTTTAGCTGTTCTTGAAGTCCAGTCCTGTTTCAATGTAAAGCAAAACAAAACAGACAGATACACATGTAAGCAGAGTCAGGATGAGCTGTATCCTGACATCTGGTAGTGAATTGTAGGGAGTGTGGAAAGAATGTCAGGAATCTCAAAGGATGTGGAAAGATTTGCATTGGGATCCACCCCCCAACTTAGCATAAGCCCACAGCAGCTTGGGATGGTGATTTTAACAGTTCTGGGATCCCCAATTTCTTTGTTATTGGGGCAGGAGGAAAAAAAAAAAGTATGTCACCCTGATCGTGTGAATGGGGAGCTGTGGGACTGCTTTGTGACAGAAATGACTCAACCTCAGTTGGGTGGTACTTGCTAGACAAGGGACAGGGGTTCCAAAACCCACTGAATTGAGAGAGGTTGGGGACAGGTATCTGTGTCTGGTGGTGCAGGCACCTTGTGGAGCCAGATGCACCAGTTCCACCCTTCCTCTCTCCACTGTGGAATGTCAGAGTTGATTTTTTATTCCCTTAAGAATCTAGATACAGGTTACTGAGCTGAACTCACTTTGGGCAAATGGGGCACTAGTACTGGGGCTCCCCTACTATGTGCTGAGATCACTAAGAGTTGAAATCACAAAAGAGCTGAAATTACTGAGCTGGAAGGACGAAGACTGTCAACTAGTGGGGGGAGCCTAAGCTCTCGCAAACAGGCAGCTGGTGGAGTGGAAGTTTGTGGAGATAGGCTGGAGCGACCACGGACAGCTGGGAGCCAGAGCGCTGGCAAAGTGGATAGCTGTGAAACGGTAAGACGGCCCACGGAGGGACGGATCCAAGCGTTGCGAACAACTGGGAGAGAGCTCACGAGGCAGCTGGTGGAGCGAGCAGTTTGTGAGAGGCTGGAGAGCGAGTTGGAAGCGAGGTAAGGTGGAGCAGTTCGGAAAGCGGAAAGGCAGAACCACGGAGAGGCAGGGCAGTGCCCTGGACAAACGTACAGGTGCCCCTTTACCAGGCTGGAGGACCTCTACAGATACTCTTGATTGCTGAGGGTGCATTTACAGAGACATTTGGTGCTTGGACTGGAGATTGGACTTAGACCTAAAAGGAAAAAAGACATTGCAAATGTACTTGGGGTGTGAGTTTTGTTAGTGTTTGTTTATAACTCTGGTTTGGTGGTGTTTCTCCAAGAGGATGCTCATTGATCCTCTTATAAAAAGGTTTGCTACACTCAGACTCCGTGCTTGCAAGAGGGGAAGTATTGCCTCCTAGAGGCGCCCAGGAGTGTGTGGTATGTAAGTGTCCCAGGTCACTGGGTGGGGGCTCGAGCCGGTTATGCATGGCGTTACTGAAATGGAACCCCTGGATACTGAACTCGGCCCTTGTTGCTGCCAACTCAGAGGGGCAGAAGGGTTACACACACAAAAGAATAATGAAGATATCAAATGCATCTTTTTTGTGTAAGACTTGCTTGCAACCTAACTGTTGGCAAATTACAGGCACTGCATAGAAACTTATTAGATACTTGAAGATCTGGCTAACTTTTACCAGGGTTGGGTTGCTTAAGACGTTGTTAAAGTTTCTTTAAAAATCACTGTCTTACACTAGTATTGCGAAAGGTGGAGGTGTCATGGCTGGTAAGTGGTAAGTCAGATTTTTATTAAACATAAAGCAACATAAGGAAGATAGAAAAGAGGAGAAAGAAGGTGGTAGAAGGGGAAAAAATGATATTGGGGAAGAAATAATAGTGGCAACCTCAGGTTCGTATTCCAGGTGTTAAGAAGTCAGATGAACGTGATGGAAGTGATTATTTCATCTAGTTCCTTGTTTGCACCCAAATTTGTTTGGATACCTTTCAAGGAGCAAGACAAAGAAGGCCCAAAGGAGGGATAGTAGATTTTGGAGTGCCAGTAGGTGGTGGCAGCCAAGACTCTCTCTTTTTCAAGGTGTTCAGTCTGTCAACCTTCCACTTCACAGCAGGATGCCAAGTGGCTGCCAAAAAAGGAATGTCTAGAAAGGGCATTTTCCAGCACTCTATCTCAGTCCTGTTTCTGGTTTCTGCTGCAAGTGAAGAGTCTAGAGCTAAGAAAATGTCATTGATCCCTGGGGACAACTGAAAATATTTGGAAGAAAGATTTATTTTTTGGCTGCCCGGGTACTTATAGCTGTCAATTATCAGATGTTTATGACCAGGTATAAATTTTCACTCTGATTCAAAGCTGCAACTTGAAGCTGCCGTTTGGGCCCAGGGCAGCCTTGAGGATAAAACTCAAGAATTTCTGGAGTTGTTTAAAAAAGCTAGGAAGTGTCCAAACATTTCTGAAAGGGTTTCTTTGATATCTGACACTTCTGCCTCATCTTTAGGTATGGCTGTCCCTTTGGGAAAGATTAGTGATTCAGATGTCACAGTGATGGACCCAGTCTAAGAACTTAAATAGAACAAGAAAGTTCTGACTTCGCATCTTAGATATTTGATGTGTCATGGACCTGTCTTTTGAAACCACAGATGTCTTCAACTTAAGACAGACAAGATTTTGGAAAAGTTGAAAGGCACAAAGTTCTCAGGCAGTTTTCATGTCTTGAATCAATCTGCGTTTTGCAATAAAACTTTTGGATTCAATAAGGGACAATAGCAGAAGTCCTTTGTAGAAACTGGCTACCAGCAGAGACCCAGAGAACTGGCATGCCCGCTGATCCTCATTGCAGGAGACAAAAATCTTCCTTCTTGGCCTATGGAGTGTAAGCCACTCATTATGTTAAACATAGCTTGCAAATATCCATGTGTATGACTGGACTTAGAGACAGTCCTGCAACACCCAGAAATCCATCCATCCATCTCTTCTACCTCTCCCTTTGGTTATTGTTTATCCCAATTTTTTCAACTATAACCAGCCAGGGAGCCAAAGAAGAATGCCAGAGCCTTACTGGGGGAAAGGTTTTTATTCCCAATATTTTCTTATTCCCAAAAAAAACACTAGTTCTGGAACTCTAGTTTGAACCAAATACCCGAGGAAAGTCAAATTCCACATGGTTTGTCGAGAGCAAAAATCTCTCTTTTAAACTGTTAGACTGGATTGGGGCTCTTGGCCTTTGAGTTGCTTACTTCCACATCTAAATAGAACAAACAAACAGAAAATACTTCCAGTTCATGGAGGACAGTGACTACTTGTATAAGGTGTGATCCTTTAGAAGGGCAGTAGTTCCCAGGTTATCAAGTGCTTGGTGATAGTTGCAGCTCATCTGCATTGTTAAGGTCTGGAGAAATAGCAGTAATGTAGATGACTGGCTCATTAGAATATATTCTTACAGCAGGATAGTTCATGCTTTTTGGAAGATTTGCTACTTCTTCAAAGTCTCCCAGTTGGAGTAAATGGAGTAAAATTTATTTTGGTCACATCTCAGGTTCTTACCTTCATGGAGATCACCTTAGATACCAAACGGGTTCTGTATTGCCTGCCTACCTCAGGACAGATTCTGAGAGGTAATCCAGGCGGTGGTCTTAGCTAGGTCCAGGCCAAAAGGTTTTAGTGAAGTTTTAGTTGTGAGTTTCAGGTCTAACAATGTGCAGCTTTGGATGTGATCCTTGAAAGGGTGATTGAATCTACTGTAAAACCAAACATTCGCAGCTTGGACCTGATGTGTTTCCCCCTCAGCAGGTCAAAGACTATGGTAGACACTGCCTGAGTGAGTGTTCCTTCAGGAAATGCCCTTCTCTCAGCCTGCTCCTCAGATCATGATTGGCATGGAGCTTTCAATCTGATTAGGAAAGGCCATCTAGGATCTTTGACTATTTGTGGTGTTCAGAGACCTCCAGAGTCATGGCCCCTATAAACTTACCACAGTTGAAGGTCAGACTGGTTCTACATCCCTCCTCCCACCCCCCACCCCTCCCAGAGTGACCAAACGTCCCGATTTTATAGGGACAATCCTGATATTTGGAGCTTTGTCTTGTCAAAGCCCCTATTATCCCCCACCCCTGTCCCAATTTTTCACACTTCCTCTCTGGTCATCCTAACCGCCCCACAGATCAAAGCAATGGCAGCAGATTCTCACAGATAACATTGTTGCAGTATATTACCTGAACAGAAAAGTGAGTGTTTGGCTGCCTCTGTTTTGTCAGGAGGCAATCTCTTTCATAATGAGGACAACAGTATGAGTGAGGGTTATAGCCCACAAAAGATTATGCTCAAATATGCCCAAATAAATGTGTTAGTCTCTAAGGTGCAACAAAGACTCCTCATTGTTTTTGCTGATACAGACTAATATGGCTACCACTCTGAGACCAGATCCAAGACACCGAGTCACTGCTCTGTGCAGTGTTGGAGCCAGACCAAACCTTTCAATCACTGGCAGGAAAGTGTGGCTCCACATCTGAGAAACAGCCAGTTTTTCTTCTGCACCTTTAGCTGCAGGTAGGCAGATTCCAATCCTCCATGACATCACATCTCCAAGTAGAGCTTGTCTGGGCTGCGTCCATTGACTCCTAAGACGCCTTCGAAGAGCAGTAGGTGCTTTATGGGGTTCTCTGCTTGGTACCCCCCTCTGGATCCCTGCTTTTGGCCCTGTGACCCTCATGCCCATCCCTATTTTTTCATTAGTTGTTCCCTGAGATTATTGGAGCTTTGGGTCCAGTAGCTCCTCTCCTTCGGCTGGGGGGTGGTGCCTTAAGATGTGGGTGGATGCAAGCCTGCCTATTCTCTCAAAGCCTCAATAGGTGCAGGTAGGCAGACCAGCTCCTCCTTGCTGCAGAGCAAATTTAAAGAAGAAAAAAATGGCTTAAAATCTCCAGGCTTTGCCTTTATTAGCAGATGGATTCCCTTTCTCCTCATAGTCACTGATTCTGTCCATACCTCCCTACTCACCCAAATGGAGTACAGAATGATGGAAGAGGCTAAGAAGAGAGAATAAATGAGACACTGTCTCCTGTGCCTCTCTGTGAACTGAGTGGCTGGATAGAGATCTGTGCCTGCTCTCAAGTGCTCAAGCTGGGATTTCCTGCAGTCGCCCTCCCTGAGCAGGATTGTTCCCAGGAAGCAATGGCAGCACTTCAGCAGCAAAATCCTCCAGATCTGGCACAAGTGACAGCCCAAAGACAAATGGTGGCTCCACCTCCCACATGGGGAGAGTGTAGGTTGAAGCATGGGTAATCAATAGGCAGACTATGGGCTAAATCTGGACTGCCAGATGCTTTTGAACAGACCCCAAATTTGCATATACTTATCAATTATTATCATAATCTCTCGTGTCTGTACCTTGACTATACCTTGGCCAAGAAATTTGGACCTTGACAAAAAAATAATTACCTATCCCTGAAGCACAGTATCAAAGTGCCAGGGAAGCTTCCTGCCAAGTTACTGGAGACTGCACTCACAGCCCGAGATGTGGACTGCAGAGCAGATGCCTAGCCCTGCCCCTGTAGCTACTACAGCAGTAGGAAGCTAATGACAGGATCTAGGGTAGATAGGGCAAGGAGCACCTGCTGAGGGGCCCAACACCTCTTTCCGTTCTGCACTGCAGTATGTACCCTCTACCCAGCCTTGCAGTGGCTCAGGTCTGTTATCTGCCAGCAATGTCAGCCCAGCTCTGTTTCCCAGTGCACTAAGTGTGCCAAGGATTCACTTTGAAACTCCAGGATTGGAACCCAGTGCCCCCAGGATGGAGTCAGTCTATGTCCAGGTCATGTCCAGGAATCTCGGTTACGCAAAGTGTGGAACCCTAGGAAGCTCCTTTCTTGACCCAGTCCAGGACAACTCTCCAATCTGAACACACACACACACATACACACACACACACACTCTCTCTCTCTCTCGGAAAGAACGCTGCTTGAAAAAGTAATCACAACAGGATGACAATCATTAAGGGAGGCATAAGAAAAAGGTCTCTCAGATGTTCAGACTCCTTTGTTGCCCCCGCCCCAAAAAAACAACCACACATGCTAGAGAAGAAAGAACCCCCTGATTTTTTAAGAAATCAAAATTTTAAGTGAAGACTTTAAAATACACACTAGCTGCCATCAACAAAGAGGACTTCATGACTTCAGTGGGTTTGAAGGATGCCTATATCCATGTCCCAATTTGACAGTGTCACAGATGCTTCCATACTTTGCTGTTAGGAGTACACGAGCAATACAGGTCCTTGCCCTTTGGTCTTGTGGCAGCACTGCGTGTTTATAAAAGTGTTGGTCAAGTTAATAGCAGCTCTCAAACAATAAGGGGTTAACATGTCCTTCTTTGAGCCTCATCCAGAGTCAGTCATAGATGGTACCACCCAGACAGAATGCTGGAGAGCCATGAGCTTTTGAAAGAGGACTTTAACAGTCTCAGCTGATTCCCCAAATTTTCTTATTTCAGGAAAGACAGGAGAAGCTGAGGGATCTTATAAAAGCAATCAACCTTGCAAGGGAACTACCCATTTATATGCTTCTGTCTCTTCTGGGATCTGTGGTCTCCTGTGTAGATATTCTTCAGTTGGCCTGTGCTCACATGAAGCCACTACAGAGCACCCTGCTTATTTCTCTTTCCACAACTGTCTCTTACCCAGCCTTCAGAGAGAGTCTCTCTCCCCAAGAAGATTCTTAGGTCATTCAAATGGTGGAGCAACTTCAAGCTGGGCTTCCCAGCAGGTGAACCAGTCAGGACAATAGTTACCACAGATGCAAGCCTGGAGGGATGGGCTGGTTAGTCAGAATCAAGGACTGTCCAAGGGATCTGTTCCAAACAAGAAAACAAGCATGGAACAAACTGGTGAGAGCTCAGGGCAATGTGATCTTAAGGCTCTTCTATATCTGGGCTCCCCTCATGTGCTGATCATGATAGACAACACCTCAGCCATGTCATAAAGAGACAAAAGGGAGACAAAGTCTACAGTCTTTCAAAAAGAGGTTAACATCCTGATGACTTTGGCAGAGGAGAATCTAGTAGCCAATTTGTTCCCTTCACAGTAAGGAGAAAATTAATGCCTGACTGACTGGCTCACCAAGCAAAAGTTAGATCATCCAGAATGGGAACTGCATCCAGAGGGTCTCCTGCTCTTGATAAAGAAGTTAGGTCTCCTAGCAATAGATCTGGTTGCTTCCCACCTGAATCGCAAGATTTCAGTGTTGTTTTCTTGCCAGAGAGATCACAAAGCTAAGATGCCACGTCACAAAGATGGCCAAAGGGAATCTGACATGCCTTCCTTCCACTTCCTTTCCTCATCAGAATGCTACAGAAAATCAGGAGAAACACAGCATTAGTCTTTCTAGTAGCCCTATTCTGGTCAAAGAGGCCTTGTTCTCTGACCGCCTCAACATGGCACAAAGTCCTCCTATCCATTTTCCTTCGGAAGGGATCTGATATTATGAAGGCCAGTTATGCATTAGAACCCAGATAGTCTGAGCCTAACTGGCTGGCCTTGAACGGAGCCTCTTAAGCCAAAGAGGTTATTCAAAAGAAATACCACCTATGTTTTTAGCTTCCAGAAAGAAATATCCTAATTTAGTGTATTCAAGGGCCCAGATAAAGTTCATCCCACATTTGCATCCATACCATGGATTCTTGAATTTCTTAAAGATTAACTCACGGAAGATATGGCAGCTCAGATACTCAAAGGTCAAGTTGCTGCTTTGTCTGGCATCCTTTGTGGAGAAGACAAGAAGTAGATTTTGTCTTACCCAGGTATCCAGCTTTTTTTTTTTTTTTTGAAAGCAGCATCTCTTCCACATTGTTCTGAAGTGCACATCATTCTTTTATGGAATCTTACCAGGTTCTCATTGCCATTACAAGTCCTCCTTTTGAACCACTCATGAGTATATCATTACTTTCTAATCATTAAAGTGACTTTTTTGATAGCAATCATGTCAGTTCACAGGGTGTTTGAATTGGGAGCCCTTTTCCTGAAACCTCAAAACTGTACCTTCCATAAATATATCAGAACTCAGAATTGACCATGTCTCCTTTAACATTAACACCAGGCTCCATGGAACATGGGAAGTTATCCTTCAATCCTTCTGTCTAGCTCCATCACACCGCAAAGAGAAATTGTGCCATACTTGGGATGTTCACAGAGCTCTCAAAGTATATAGTCACCTTTAATTTCAGAAAGGTGAATGCTTTGTTTGTGCGTCATCAGCTGGTGTCAGAGGAAAAGAAGGCTTAAAAAAATCTTCCATTTACAGGTGGTTAAGGTATTGTATTTCAGAAACATACACGCCAAAAAGCATAGTCCATCATCCAAAATCAGAGGTCAGTCCCTCAGAGCTGTGGAAACTTCATGGGCAGAAAGATCATATGCCTCAGATGAAGAATTTGTAAAGCAGCCACCTGGTCATCTGTGTCCAAATTCTACAAGCTGGACATCCAGCCATCATCTAATGCCAACTTTGGTAGATGAGTGCTCCTTGCTGTAGTATCCCAGTAACTATTAGGAAAGGGTTATCCCCTTTCTCATCTACATTTAACTGCATATGGTTTCTCCCTCCTCTCCTGAGTGGATACTACTATGAAAATCCCATTATCATGGATCTGTGAACCTCATTATAAATAAGAATAAGAAAATGTATGCATGAAAATGTCCTTTCTTGAAGTAATGAGGTACAGAGATACAACCCACACTGAATGAGCTCGTAATTGAGGAAAGAGATGAGATTATTAATAGGCTCTCAGAGTTCATTGTTAATTGAATACCTTGCTCCATAGGACGATTGTTCTATTTAGTCTTAATGCTTAATTTTCCTTATCATTTGTGATGGGGTTGATAAACCCCACACTGGAGAATTAAGGATACAGGAACAGTAGGCCTGTTGGAGGAGGGACTTAAAAGGGAATCTCTTCAGCACAGCAGTGTGGTGGGTGAAGAAAGGCAGATCTGTGCTCACTGCTACAGAGGGGCTATATCAGGAAGGCATTCCAGGGAGGGCGGTCTACTGCATGGAGCCGGGACTCCCTAGCCTGCTGAAACCTGTGGACCAGATTGTCAGAGACAACAACCAGCCACAATGAGCCTTGGTGGAGAGGGAGCAAAGTGTTAGGAAGAGATCCAGGGGAGCGCATTAGCTGGAACACAGGTAGTGAACTCCTGCCTTACGATGCTCAAGATTGCCCTGGGTTGGAACCTGGTGGAATGGAAGGGCAGGATTTCCCTACCCCTGCGCTGCTAGGCAGGGCTGCCACTGCAGACACTGTCTGCTATAGAGGGAGGCTTATCCCACTCACACCAACATAGAGTGGTTAGAGATTTCCTTGGCTGCGGAAATAGCTCCTCTGCCAGTGATTGACAGGCTGGGTCTGCCTTCAAGACTCCATAGAACAGAGACCCAGTGCCATAGATTTGTGGGCCTCATTACTCCAAGAAAGGAAATTTTTGGCTAAGGCACATAATAATTTTGCTATTCCATGTCCATTTCCCTGGCCACATCAAGCATTGGTGGCCTGAAATAGTGGTAGGGGCACTATCTTAGCTATAATCCTCTAAGGACTACCCTTGGCAGAGAGAAACCTTATGGGCTGGTTTCACTAGCTTTAGGGCAGCTTTGTGCTACTGGAGTGGGACAGAATTTCCTCTATTGTACAAATGGATCTAGACCAGAGGTGGGCAAACTTCAGCTCACGGGCCACCTCCGGCCTACGGGACTGTCCTGCCCGGCCCCCGAGCTTCTGGCCCAGGAGGCTCATCCCTGGCCCCTTCCCTGCTGTCCCTCCTCCCCCACAGCCTCAGGTTGCTTGCTCCACTGCCGGTGCAATGCTCTGGGTGGCGGGCTGCAGAGCTCGGCCTGACCCAGTGCTCCCATGCCGCTGGGCGGTGCGGCTGGTAGCACCACCAGCCACCAGTGCTCCAGGCAGCACGGTAAGGGGGCATGGAGTTGGGGGGGTTGGATCGAGGGCAGGGGAGTTTGAGGGTATGGTCAGGGGGCAGGGGTGTGGATAGTGGTTGGGCTGGTTGGGGGGAAATGGGGTTGAATGGGGGCAGGGGTCCCAGGGGGAGAGTCAGAAAGGAGCGGGGTTGGATGGGGTGGCACGGGGCAATCAGGGGCAGAGGTTCCGGGGGCAGTCAGGAGACAGGGAGGAGGGGTGTTTGGATGGGGCAAGGGTCTTGGGGAGGACTGTCAGGAATGAGAGGTGGGATTGGATGGGGTGGTGGAGGTCCAGGGGCAGTCAGGGGACAGGGAGCAGGGGTGTGTGGATGGGGCAGGGGTCCTGGAGGGGGTCAGATAGGAGGTGGGGGCCGGGCCACGACCCCCTCCCCTAACCAGCCCTCAATACAATTTACAGAACCTGATGCGGCCCTCGGACCAAAAAGTTTGCCCGCCTCTGATCTAAACCAAGAACTCTTGGTTCTAGTGGAGCAGCTGGGTGGCATATCCAGACCTCAGGCCCCTTCATGTGATAACTTCTTAAGCTTATTTGAGAAGATCAAGAGAGTCCTGTTGTTGCCCCTTATTTGAGATCTATAAAGGTGTGTATGTGGTTGTGACCATCCCTCCCAGTCAGGCCTAGCAGGAGGCCATGCCCCCTTGCTGCTGCATCTCTGCAAAGACTGGCTTAAAGGGGAATTAGCAGCCTTGGAGACCCTGACCCTCTAGGGAGGGCGGAGCACCAACCAGTCTAGGGGCTCGGGCCCTCAGGCTATATACAGTCTTTCATCTAACGTCCTGACTCAGGCAGACAGCTGACAAATGCAGGCCTCTTGGCTTAAGGTGGGTAAGTGGCCACTCCAGGGATGGGGCAGCTATAGGGGATAGGGGGACCCAGGCCCACCCTACTCCATCAGGTTCCAGCCCAGGGCCCTAACAGTGGCGGAGGGTTCTGCCACTGGGTCAGTGGGGATCCCACCACAACACATCAACCAGTACTATGGCACTACAACCAGATTATTGTCTGGTATCCCTGAACTACTTCCTACAGTCCCTTTGCTGTGTACCTGGATTTAGTGGGTGTTCTCCATTTCCCTAGGGTACACAGCAGGTGGCAGTCCCAAGAGGCCTTTAGCATCCCTGTCGGCTGGCAGATCTGGCAGTCCCTTCAGGTCCTCAGTGCTGTAGAGGTCCCACTCAAGCACCATGCCCAGTAGCAGGCAAGAGGCTTCTGTCTCCTTCGCCAGATCTTGTCCAGCTGAGCTCTAGAGCCCATCTTTTATACTTCTTATCCTGTCCCTCTGCATCCAGCAAGGCAAGCATGGCTTACCTGGCTCTGCCAGGGGGTGGGCAGTGGTTCCTCCCCATCAGGCCTAGAGGGAGGCCACGGCCCCTTGCTACAGAGTGCTATGTTGAATTTGATTAATACCATTACAAATCATTACTCTTGCAACATGGTGTCAGAAGAAGCTATTAAGCATACTAAATTGTCTCAGCTGAGAGGGAAAATAGAGTTATGGATTAAATGCCAACTAAGAGGCAGAAATTGTTAAATTTTCTACATGGCAAAAGGTTAAAAGGGGGACACCCTAAGTACTGTACTAGGACTGGTTATTTGATATATTGAGCAAAGATGTAGAAAAGAAGATGAGCAATGGCATGGCAAAAATTTGCAAATGACACAATATTATTTAAATCAATAACTGGAATTCAGAATCCATACCCTGCTCCCCAAGAAACGGCTCTGAATCTGTTGCATTCTTATAATTGAGGGATTTTTTTATTCCTTTCTATGGGATTGATCTGCACAGTGCAATCTGCCAGCCACTTTATGTTTTCTATTCTGCTGAGTGAGTTCTGCAGCTTTTGATTCTCAGCCTTGAGATGACTTGAAAAACTGACTCCATGTCCCAGTCTGCCGTGTAGAAGCACTTCATTAGTATACAGGGCAGGTATTGAGAGGAGGCTGTCTCTATGCGACAGATCTCGATCCACTCCTCTGATTAATATGTCTCAGGGGAGAGAGAGAGAGAGAGGGCAAACAGAAAGGAAAGGAAGAGAAAATCCTTTACAGTTTTCTTTTTTTGATTGTTGGTATAAGGTGGGTCTGGAAATTTTAGCCAACATCTGGTGTTTCCCCCCATATTGCCAACCAGTCATTCTTTAATAAATTAAAATGTCTGTGAAGATAGCCATGGGACAGGTGGGCGGGTGCAGAGGAGAGAATAAATAAACAAAAAACAAATATACCAACTACCTGTTGAATGTGTTATTACTGGACTATTCTGAGAAATAGCTACTGATTTATGCAAAAAGGTTTCTAAGCATCAGCATCAAATAGCAACCTATTCTTGTTGCTAATTTGTTTGCCTTTCTCTTTGGACAGTGGGCTCTTTATCAAGATCAGAAGGCTAAATCCATTGTGAATGTCTATGCCTATGTGGAGAGAGAACAAGAGCGAGAGTGACAAATATATTTCTCTACTGTCTTTCATCCCAAAGAATAGAAAAATGCTTTACAGATCATCTTTGCATCTGTTTTTTTCTTTCTCTAACATTTGTATAAAAGTGGCTGTTCACTCACCATTGAAACATAGCCACTGCTGGGGTGGAACATGAGAGCAACAGTACATAACAATTTAGGACAGGAAGTTAAGAAAAATGTTCCCAGATAAAATTGTAGAGGAAATTTAGGATGAAGAATATAAATATCCACATTTAAATTTGACTCTGAAAATGGGGCTTTTTCCTCTGCTCTTGCTTACAAGTACCACAAGGGGCCCACTCTGACATTCTTTGCACACCTGGAACTCTCATTTATTTCACTGAGTGTTTTCCTTAAGGATACAGGGCTCAAGATCTTTAACAAGTGGTCAGGGCCCCAAATATTTTAGAGGCATACATTTTGTTAGAAACAGAACCTAAAGTTGTTCTACACCCAACATTTTGATCTTTGAAGTTCAATTGAGGTATACTGCTGCTGGATCCATTTTATAAAGAGCTAGGAGGAGACAGTCCTCAGGAAAGAAGAGAAATAATCTTCAGATTGAGCAATTAGAGATCAGCTCTGACATAATCACACAGTAACATTCCAAGGCTCTGGAGATACTGGCCTTTCCTGTCCATCAGTCAAAGATGATTCAGAATTATAATGCTTAATTATTGGTAAAGACTCATAAAAGTGTACAAATAATTGATAATCGGCTATGTAATTGAAAGCAATAAGCCCATCAAGGAGTTCTAGTGACACCATAAACCACCAGAATGGAGCCCAAATCGCCTGGAGCTAGGATTGGGATTTCCTAGGATTAAGCTGCTGTTTATTCATAACCCAGATGTTGCATTTCTACTGTTCTGAGTTTATCGTTTTTACATAATTTGATTATTTGCTGAATTAAGAAATTATTTCTTATTATTAATTTCATTGAGCCTAAACTTTCCTGGCTTTAGGGAATGAATTTATATCTCAAATATAAGTATAATTAAGAAAGACCATTGACAATAATAGTCAAAGGAGTTATATAAGGAATGAAATTACCCTATAGATTAATTTACAGTGTATACATTTTGAAAATAGCTATTGAGAATAAGATGTAATCAGCTGCATCATTTGAGGATGTATTTTCATAACAGGTTTAAAGCTTCATTATCACTGTCAACTAATTTGAGTTCCCAATGCCCCATTTCAGCAAAGCATTTAAGCATGTGCTTAATATTAAGCATGTGAGTAGCCCCATTGATTTCAGTTATTTCAAGGGGATTACTCATGCACAGAGTTAGACACACCATCCATCCTATGCCCTGAATAAGGCAGGAATTGTGTGGAAAAATTAGTATGTGATTATGTAACTAAAGACAGTCTCGTAATGTAGATTCTGAAATAAGCTGAATTAAGGAATGTTCATTTTGCATTTCATACTTATGAGGGCTTAATTTTTCAACCTTAACAGTCTGTTTACATGATCTTTTTAGTATATATACATTTTTGAAAATGCAAGCTAAAAAACCCCAGGAGTTCCATCATGTGGAAATAGATTGAACCCGACATGGTTCATTAGTTGGGTTGGAACACTTAAATCCAAAGAACAGACTTCTGCCACTTGAGCTAACAGAGTAACTGACAGCAGTAGCAGGCTGGTATCTTCTCTGTGGACTAGCCTGTTAAGGGGCATAAAATACACTTTGCCAATTGGTTTCATGGCTATTTGTTAGACAGTAGCATAATAGAATCCATGTTCTGGATGTTTGTGTACTATTAATTCCCCTCTACCCTATCCCTTTCTGTCCCATCCTCTAGCATGTTCAGCTCTAACTCCCCCTGCCCCTCTGCTTCTGTCCCTTCTGTTTCTGTCTCCCCTCCATCAGCCTGTTCCTATCCCCACCTCTAGCCAGCCTCTGGGCCTCACCCTCCTGCATTTGAGTCAGATTGCTTCCTCTTTCCTTTTCACAGTCACACTCCCTGGGTGCACTGAGAGCACAGGAGAGACAATGTCCCCGCTCTCAGTTCTGGTGCCATGGAGACTCCTGAGAGGTGGGGTGGAACAACTGCAGAGAAAAGTCTTTTCAGTCCCTGCACTGCAGTCCTGGACTGAGCATGCTCAGTACAGATGACATGATAAGTGAATTTAGCTGAGAGCCTCTAACAAGCCTTTTCTGAATTTGTGCAAATGGTGATTCTCAGATGCCTATAACTTGACCAAATCTGGATGGCTTTCCCTGAAGACAAACAAAGATACTTCCCTGACTCCAGGGTAACCCCCTCCCCTTTAAGTCCCTGCTGCAAGTATGGAATTGTTAGAACTTCTAACAAAAAACAAATGTAAGAATTTTTTAACATGGGCACAACAATATGTTTTTCCATAACTTCATTCTCACAGATGGCTGAATCTTTTATACTGAACATCTACAAAAAGCAGGCAAACAAAAACAGTCTGAGGCAGGCACCTGGCATAGAAAATTTCAGCCTGAATGGTTAAAAGTTTGATAGTTATAAGCAATCAAAACAAAGTTTTAATGGAAAGTATTAGGCAACCTTTACCAAATATGTTGCTATCCGCTCTGTCTATAAAACCTTCCTTGTAGTGTTTGAAACCCAGATAAGGATATTTATGTGAGTCTGAGAACCAGAAAGTGAAACTACACAGAAACAAAATTGAAACTGACCAGTTTTGTTTTAGTGTCCATGTTGAGAGAAACAAACAAAATAAACAGCATAAATGGTGAAAAGTAAATGAGGTTTTAATGACTTTTCCAGATTAAATATCACAGATGTTGCTAGTAACAAAGGGAAGGATTTTTTTTTAAAAAGAGAAGAACTTTATGTTGACTGTCTTCAGGTTTCTAGTCACAGTATAAATTCTGAGAGCAATCAGAACTCTAATATAAAATACAGGCCCATAACAAAACAATTCAGTATAGTTTAATTCTTAGTGGAAACAAAACAACAGGTGCCCAACATAAACTTGAACATTTTTATCTAACAATTTCCATCGGTCCCCGTCTTCTTTAATGTATTTGTATATGACCCTTTTCTGATTAAAAAAAAAATAAAAATAATAATACTTAACATTTATATAGTGATGTTCATCTTCAAGTGATTTACAATCAGCCTGTTCAAAGATGTTTTGCTCTAGTAACTGACATTTTTTAAAATATTTTGACTTATATGTGTCACCTCATCTGTAACAAGTTAGAGTGGATCATTACTGTGTATACGACATCATCTCTGATAATGATACAGTACATTGTTATGGTTCAGAACATCACACTATACATTACCAGTTAATAAGGGCTTGTCTATATGTGGAGTTGTTCCTGATTAACTCCATGTGTGGACAGTCTTATTCTGGAATAAGACTGCCTTATCCCTGTTTAGCATAACCCAACTTTCAAAGTGGGTTAGCTAAGCACTTTTACTCCAGAATAAGAATGTCCACGCATAGCCCTGGTCTACACTGGGGGGGGGGCAGGGGGGTGTTGATCTAAGATACGCAACTTCATCTACACTGAAGTCGGTGTATCTTAGGTCGACTTATCTGGCCGCGAAGACAGTGGCAAGTTGACCGCTGCTGCTTCCCCGTCGACTCTGCTTCCGCCTTTTGCGAGCTGGAGTCCTGGAGTTGACAGGGAGCGTGTTTGGGGATTGATTTATCCGCGTCTAGATGAGACACAATAAAACGATCCCTGATAGATTGAGCTCTACTTGCCGATCCTGCGGGTAGTGAAGACCTGCCCATAGAGTTGTTCAAGAATAGCTATTGCACTTTAAATTCATTCCCTGCTTTAATCTGATACAACATTCAAGTGTAGACAAGCACTAAAAAGCTTATGGGAAATTTTCAGAAGCACACAGCATTAGCCTATGTTCCCATGGAGGTTAATGGGTGTTTTATCATTGCCTTCAGTTGATATGTCTACACTAGACTTTTTTGGATCTTAAGTTAATTAACTGCCAGTTAACTCAAAGTAGTTAACATATTCGTAAAGGATAGATTGGACAAATTTATCCAAAGTACATACGTTCGTAGTTTACGTGAGGCTCCCTCCCCCCCGGGTTTACCTGGACCAGCTAACACATAAACTACAATAGCCTTGTCCACACTAAGGGCTGGGCTACACTAGCGGGGTGGGGCGGGGGGAGTGTCGAACTAAGATACACAACTTCAGCTACGTGAATAGATGTGCTAAATTGATCCCCGATACATCAAACACTATTCACCGATCCGATGGGTAGTCTAGATGTACCCTAAGATTTTACTTGCATTAAAATATCTTTTTTCCCAGTCTAGACAAATGGCCAATGGAAGCAGAGTTAGGCCAATGCTGAATGCTTTTCAAAATCCTACCTATAACATATAAAGCTCAATCAGTCCCATGTGTTAGAACCTCAAGTGAGTTATGTTGTGTCTGCTCATTAGTGAAAAGAAACCTTTAAAGATCAGATAGCCAGTGTATATTATGTATTTCCTCCATCCTTTTTTCCCCAGAACTCGGGGTAAAGACTGAACATAATTGAAGTGATGGGAGTGTGTATATTTTTGTTTATGTGCATTAGAGAGAAGGATCTTAGTCCTGTTGAACTTCTAATTACCTGTGAGCTGTAATATCATCAAAGAAATATCAGTACATGTGTGTGTTAACAGTTAACTAGTCAAATGGAAGCAAAAATGTTCAGATGTTGCTGGAAATAGTATTTGGTCACTCAGTATAGGTGGTACTCTTCCCACTTAGTCAGTCACTTCTCATCCCAAATGCTGAGGTGCACTGTCCTGCTGGAAGTGTCATCCTTCAGATGAGTCTTAAACCTGAGACTTTGCTTAATCCTGTCTAAGACTGGTTATTTATAATATTTAAAAAATGGAAAAATCATGGCTTTGTCATGGCAAAAAAATTCAAAACCACAATTTTAGCTTTAAAAAAAAATCTATAGTCATAGCATACATTTTTGTGAATCTTAAGTTTTTTTAGTATGAAAGCTTACATTAATTCAAATTAGAAAAAAACAATACACACAGAATATTGGGGGGAAGAGCAGAGCAGCAAAGTCTTTTGTTCACTTGAATGTTCCACAACAATCCAGCTGGTGTTGATGGGGCTTCCGTGTTGGCCAGAAGATAACACCTTCTGTTGGAGAACAACACTTTACACTAGTTAATGTCTCTCTCCTGTCTGATGATTTACACAGTCTTACAATAGAAATGCAAATATTACCTTACAATATTGGATACAGATGCCATATATGAAATTAATGCATGGAGCAACTCTCAAGCACCCAAAAAAGTCTAAACACTAAACATATTCTTATAATCCTAATAACTATTTTAACAATACTAACATACAGTGAACCAGGCTCAAGAAAGATATCTTAGAGTCATTGTGGATAATTCTCTGAAAACATCCAGTCAATGTGCAGTGGCAGTCAAAGAAACTAACACAATGTTGGGAATCATTAAGAAAGGGATAGATAATAAGACAGAAAATATATTGCCTTTATAAATCCATGGTATGCCCACATCTTGAATACTGTGTGCAGATGTGGTCACCCCATCTCAAAAAAAAATATATTGGAATTGGAAAAGGTTAAAAAAGGGTAACAAAAATTATTAGGGGCATGGAACAGCTTCCATATGAGGAGAGATTAATAAAACTGGGACTTTTCAGCTTGGAAAAGAGATGACTAAGGGGAGATATGATAGAGGTCTGTAAAACCATGACTGGTGTGAAGAAAGTAAATAAGGAAGTATTATTTACTCCTCATAACACAAGAACTAGGGGTCACCAAATGAAATTAATAGGCAGCAAAAGGAAGTATTTCTTCACATAGCTCACTGTCAACCTATAGACCTCTTTGCCAGAGGATGTTGTGAAGGCCAAGACTATAACAGAGTGCAAAAAAAGAACTAGATAAATTCCTGGAGGATAGGTCCATCAATGGCTATTTGTCAGGATGGGCAGGGATGGTGTCCCTAGCCTCTGTTTGACAGAAGCTGGGAACAGGCACCAGGGGATGGATCACTTGATGATTACCTGATCTGTTCATTCCCACTGGGACACCTGGCATTGGCCACTGTTGGAATACAGGATACTGGGCTAGATGAACCTTTGGTCTCATCCAGTATGGCCTTTCTTATGTTCTTGACTATCCTGAGTAATTTTGTATTGTCTACAAATTTTGCTATCTCACAGTTCATCCCTTTATCCAGATCATTTATGAATATGTTGAACAGCACAGGTACCAGTACAGATCCTATTCACCTCTCATCATCGTGAAAACTGACCATTTATTCCTACCCTTTCTTTCCTATCTTTTAACTAGTTACTGATCCATGAGAGGACCTTCCCTCTTATCTCATGACTGCTTAGTTTGCTTTAGAGCAGGGGTGGGCAAACTTTTTGGCCTGAGGGCCACGTCGGGGTTTCAAAACTATGGAGGGCCAAGTAGGGAAGGCTGTGCCTCCCCAAACAACCTGGCCCCCACCCCTATCCGCCCCCTCCCACTTCCCACACCCTGATGCCCCCCTCAGAACCTCCCACCCATCCAATACCCCCTGCTCCTTGTTCCCTGACAACCCTCTCCCTGGACCGTCCCCACCCCTCCACCCCCCCCAGGACCCCACCCCCTATACAGTCCGCTCAGGACTCCCACATCTATCCAACAACCCCTGTTCCCTGTCCCCTGACTGCCCCCTGGGACTCCTTGCCCTTTATCTAACCCCCCTGCTCCCCGGCCCCTCACCATGCTGCTCAGAGAAGCATGTCTGGCAGCTGTGCCACCTGGCCGGAGCCAGCCACACCACCGTGGTGCCCAGCAGGAGCTCGCAGCCCCGCCGCCCAGAGCGCTGGCAATACGGTGAGCTGACGCTGTGGAGGAGGGATGACAGCAGGGGAGGGGCTGGGAGCTCAAGGGCCACGCAGGACAGTCCTGCAGGACGGTTGTGGCACACAGGCCATAATTTGCCCACCTCTGCTTTAGAGTGTTTGGTGGGGGACTTTGTCAAAGGCTTTCTGAATATTGAGGGGTCAGTGCCATGGGCCCATTCCTTCTTCTGTGCCAGCCCATGGAAGTGGTTGGCCCCAAGTGCAGGACAGGGCTGGATTAACTTTTTGTGGGCCCCCTTGGGGAATAATTGTAAAAGGGGCTGGGGGTAAAAGCACAGTGGGGCAGGGGCTAGGGTTGGTCTCTGGAGCAAGGGAGGGGTCAGGGGTAAGCTGCAAGCGCAGCAGTTCTAGGGAGGGGGTAAACAGGGACCCTGCCCACATAGAGCAGGTACCTACCTGGTTCTAGCCCATTCTCTTTGTCTCTCTCTGCACTGAGCTGCCCCTCCTCCCACAGCAGCAGGATAGGTTCTCTTCCAGCCCTCTGGGGTGGATGTTGGGAGTGGGAGGAGCAGAGGCTAATGCGGTTACTCCTATAACCGGACATTTAATTTCTAGTCAGCACTGCTAACCGGACACTCAGGTCCCATTTTCTACTGGAGTTTCCAGTCTAAAACTGGATACCTGGCAACAGGGCTGCCAGAAAAGCCTGAGCGGGGGAGAGGGGCAAGCAATCATTTTTAAAAGTAAGAGGGCTGAGCCTTAAGGGGTAGGGGCAAGTGGTGGGTGGGTAGGTTAGGGAGTGAAGAGGAGCTAGTGGGCAGGGCCATGTCTGCTGTACTGCCCAGGTAGGTTGGAGACTGTGGGGATCAGCTGACATAGTATCCAGGGCTGGTGCAAGAATATTTTGCACCCTAGGCGCAACTTCCACCTTGCACCCTCCTCCTCCCCCGAGCATCACTTATTATAAATTTTCAAAAATGAATATAGTGGAGTCACATCTTACGCGAGGGTTAGGTTCTAAGGTCAGCATATAAGAGGAAAATTGTGTATAGTGAAAATTACCATAAAGTATAGTATACACTAAAACAGGGGTCCTGAACCTAAGGCACGTGTGCCAAAGATGGCATGCGAGCTGATTATTTTTTTTAATGGCAGGGTCCCGGCCACTGCTGAGCCTGCTGCCAACCTGGGGTTCCGTTCACTCAGCTGCCAACTGGGGTCCCTCCGCTCAGTCTCCTGCTGTTCACCCAGGCCGGCAGGAAGCTGAGCAGGGCCGGTGGCCGAGACTCTGGCTGGCAAGGGGCCAGCAGCTGGAACCCCAGATCGTCAGTGGGCTGAGCAGGGCCAGCAGCCAGGACCCCAGATTGGCAGTGGACTAAGCTGCTCAGCCTGCTGCCCGTCTGGGGTTCTGTCCACTGGCTACTGCCAGCCGGGGTCCCAGCCACCGGCCCTGCTCAGCCTGTTCAGTCCACTGCCAGCTGGGGTCCCGGCCACTGGATCTGTTCAGCCTCCTGGCGGCCAGGACCCCGACTGGTGAGGGGCTAGCAGCCGGAACCCCAGCAGTGGGCTGAGCAGGGCAGGCGGCTGGGACCCCGGCTGGCAGGAGCCGGCCCACTGCTGGCCCTGCTCAGCCGGCTGCCAACTGAGTGAACAGAACCCCAGGTCGGCAGCAGGCTCAGGGGAAGCCAGGACCCACAGCCTGCCATTAAAAAAAAATTAGCTTGCGTGCCACCTTTGACATGCATGCCGTAGGTTGAGGACCCCTGTTCTAGTGTATACTGTACTTTATGGTAATTTTCACTATACACAATTTTCCTCTTACGCGGTGACTTTAGAACCTAACCCCCGAGTAAGATGGGACTCCACTGTAGTGTAAAAAAAAAATTTTGGGCACCGCTCTTTGCCACCTCCAAATCTTGGCAACCTAAATGGTCGCCTAGTTCACCTAGTGGTTACACCGGCCCTGACAGTATCCCCAGCCCAGGTGACATGACAGCCAGTGGTGGATTTAGAGTTAGTGGGGCCCCCAAGCCTTGTGCTCGGCTTCATTTCTGGGGCTCCTCCTTGGGACCCAGTCAAGAAAAAGAACATTCTCTCTTATCTCCCCCTGCCCAAATTTTTCATTCTTTTTTTCTTCAGCCTTCTTCCATAAGTAATAGCAAGTAAATGAAAATAAAGTGAGGTACCTTGACTGTTCTTGTAGTCTAACTTACTTTTCCACAGACCTCTTGAAAATCACAGAGGGTCTTGACGGACCACTTAATGATCTTTCCAAATATTGTAAAAAAATGTTCAGGTGCGGGGTCTGGCCAGGAGCTAGGGCGAGAGAGGGGGCTCAGGGTTGGGGCAGGAGGTTGGGGTGTGGAGCGCTTACCTTGGGCAGCTCCTGTTTGGTTCTCAGGATGGGGGTGGGGATGGGGATGTGGGAGGGTGCAGGAGTCAGAGCAGGGGCCTAGGTGTATGTGAGGGGGGTGCAGGTTTCAGGGCAGGGGGCTGGGGAGGTGTGAGGGGTATGCAGGAATCAGGGCAGGGGGCTGAGGAGGTGTGAGGGAGGTCAGGGGCAGGGCAGGGCCAGGGGCTCAGGGGGCGGGGGGCGGTGCAGGGGGTAGGGTGGGCAGGGGAATGAGGTGGTGGGCTGGGGTCGTGGGGGTGCTCACACAGGGGGCTGGAGGGGGTGTGCTCCAATTCCAACCCCTTCCCCAAGGCCTCACCCTGCCTTGTCTTCTCCTCCTCCCCGGAGTGGTGTGCTGTGGCTTGCTCCTCCTTGCCTCCCTCCTGCCTGCAAGGCTGATCCAACTGACCAGTGGCAGCAGGAGTGGGGGATGTAGTACACTGGGGAAAGAAGCAGGGGAGAGGCCTCATCCCCGCCTCTTCTTCTCCTCCTCCCCCCTGGAACAGTGTGCTGTGGCTCCCTTCCCCCACTCCTGTCAGCTAGCAGTTAATCCCGCTGATTGGTGGGGGGTCAGGGGGAGGGAACGTGCATAACACGCTGGGGAAAGGGGCGGGGCAGGAGACAGGCTGCAGGCAGAGGCTGTCATGGAACTGCAGCAGCCTGCAGTGTCAAGCTCTGACCCCACGGGGGGGGGGGGAGATCACACCAGGGCCCCTTTCGACCGTGGGCCTGGCGCCATTATAAATCTGGTATTGGTGCAGGATAAACACATGCTCCACCCTTTTAAAGACTCTAGCAGTAGCCTTTGTACAGCATGCGGTTTTGGATAATTTGCCTCCAGGAGCTTGTGCTTGTCACAACTGGTGCTTGGGTGGTCAGACCTAATGGCTGGAGCAGTGGCAAAGGTCAGAGTCAAGAACCAGGAGGCAGAGTTCGGGTCAGGAGTCTAAGAGCAAGCCAGGAGGCAGAACCATCACTACAACTGGCAGGGGAATTCACCTTGTTGCACAGATACTTCCTGGAACTGTTGCTGGAACTCCTCCTAGGCTTAAATAGGGTGCCTGCACCAATCAAGGCCCACGAGGGAAGCTGTCAGTCTGCTTTCCAAGGTGGTACTTTCTGGGGTTTTTTTTTTCTTCATAGGGTTTATATGCTAATGCACACAACCCTATCATAGCTGCAGGGTAGGGGTGCAGAGGTGTCGACCTCCCTGCAGACCCAGGTTGTAGTCACTGCAGGAACCTCACATTGCTGAGACCAAAGACATACATGCCTCAGTATGACCCAAAGTTTGCTTTAGAATCTCATAAAGGTACCCTATGAATGTCAATCATTATCATCATTGTTATTACATATTTCCTTAAAAAGAACAGGAGTACTTGTGGCACCTTAGAGACTAACAAATTTATTTCAGCATAAGCTTTTGTGGGCTACAGCTCAACTTCTTCGAATGCACAGAATGAAAAAAAACTTTTTTTTCTCCTGCTGATGATAGCTCAATTGATTAGCCTCTTTCAGTTGGTATGCGTACTTCCACCTTTTCATGTTCTCTGTATGTATAAGTATCTTCTGTCTGTGTGTTCCATTCTATGCATCTGAAGAAGTGAGCTGTAGCCCACGAAAGCTTATGCTGAAATAAATTTGTTAGTCTCTAAGGTGAAACAAGTACTCTTGTTCTTTTTGTAGATACAGACTAACACGGCTGCTATTCTGAAACCTGACATATTTCCTTGTCATTCTCTATTAGAAATCAGAGATGAGAAAAATTAACTAGAGTGTCCAGTGCATCCTCATTTCCTCTTCTGTCAGTGCAAAAATGTTCACTACACTGTATTTTCCAATGATTTATTCAATCTGATTTTAAATGGTTTCTGGACAATACAAATTACTTTTGTTTCCTCTTTTTAAAAAACCAGTTGATGTTGAAGGAAAGAGTAAAATTTTATTAGTTGTATTTGTCAAACTCCTGTGGCATCATGAAGCTGGGTCACTGGCTCTTTTAATTTATGACATTGATGTGGGCCAGATCACAGGCATTTCATCTGGCATTGAACATTAATACCTTCTAACTCCCTTTCAAAGGTGCCATTTCATACTCTCTCTCCTATCATATCTGTTTTGTCTGCTTTATATCTCACAGACATTTTCTTTTTTATCCTTCCTCACAAGCACACCTTGCATTTCTTTGGCTCCTTCAAATTCTCTCACACATTAACAGTTTCAAGAATAAAATCAGTCTTTATGACTGGCCAAGAGACACAATTTATTTTATATTTGACTTGCTGCAGAATGCAGCCATTCCCCCCATGCAGACAGTTAACACAAGCTTATTTTCAGGTAACATTAATCAGGTAGGTTTAATTTTATTTTGCTAATCAAGAATCATTTTTGTTCAGTGTTTTATAGATTCACAGAAAAGACCTCTTGGAATAAAATAAACAAATGCTTATTTAGCTGAATTCTCAAGTTTGTATTTGGATTAAAAAAATTAAAATTGGAAAATAGATTATCAAAATTTCAGGGATTTTTGCTCTTTTCTTTCTGGAAAAACAGAATTCTTCCAAGATAAATGGTGATGACTGGCTGGATCCTCACATTTTGATTTCAAAGAACTATTTGAAAGTCATGGGAATAACTGTTCTACGCTTTCCAATTTGATCTGCTTATATTTGTAAGCACAGACATTTTTTCCTGCTTTTTCCTTATGCTGACTCTTCAGTAGTATAGAATGGCAGTTCCTGTTTCCCTGGGATCCTAAGGCAACTGATAGAGAACTGAACTGGATAGTGATACAAAAACTTTATCTCCAGGTTAATATTATGAATTCAGCCCAAGTCAGCAGTGACGCAAAGCCATGACCATTTTTAGAGCTGTTTGCTAGTCTATTTGAAATGAGTTGGGGGCAGGGAGACTTCAGTCTAGATCCTACCTGACATGGGTCCACACTGTTTAGTACCAATGGTAATTGTTCTCCTAGTTTCATTGATGGCGACTGCTGCAGAGAGACCAAGGACTGAATGGTCCATTGAGACTGAACTTTGCTTTGACTCCTGGAGGTGGTCTCTGCATTCCAGGGTTGAAGACATTGCTTACACATTCATAAAAGTGTGGAAGAAGTTTACCCTGATGCTCTCTGTGCTGTGGATTAATAGAGATTCCGGAGCTGTCAATCCATCTTTTATCAGTACAAAATTAACTTAACTTTTTTAACTGAAAAAACAAACAGGTTAAGGAATCAATATTTGCCAGAGAAGCACAAAATCGGCTGCGGGGGGTGAGGGGAGTGGGTTGACGGGCCAGGATGATATTTTCAAGATTATAAGAGAGTGTTGCAAGGACTGGAGAGTAAAATTAGAAACTACAGAAATGTCCTCAGTGGTCCCCTTGTCTTGATGCAAGTCATGTGTCATGTGTTGCTCAGTCCTGAGGCTCAAGGCTGGTCTTAAGGAAAATGTGAACTTGTATTTTGGTGTCCTTTGCCCCTGCTGCCTCCCTGAGCTCCCCATCCACCCCCTTATCACCCCAGCCTCTGCTGCCTTTCCAGGCTCTCCACAATGGGTCAGCAGCCTAAAGATAGGCACAGTGACAGAAGGACACCAGAGGGCTGTGGTGGCAGGGGAGCATAGTGACCTGAGAGCCCCAGAAAGTGTGGGAAGGAACCAGAAGAGTACAGATAGCGTCTCACTAGTGTGGGGTTGCAGGGGTGCAAGTGATATGAGGGCGCGGGAAGGGCAGATCACTCCCCACGTCCTAATACTGAGCATCCCCAATATTCAAGTGCCCCTTCCCAGTCCCAGGGAAGGTGGGTTATTGGGAGAGAGGAGGGAGAGGGTACAATGAAACACTCCAGTGCATTTGAGGTAGGGTTACCAGATAGGAACTGTGAAAACACAGGACAGGGGGTGGGGGGTGATAGGCACCTATATAAGGAAAAAGTCCCCCAAAACAGGACTGTCCCTTTAAAAATGGGACGGATGGTCACCCTAATTTGAGGTAGCTTGGGAGGGTGGTGATGGGGGAAGGTTCACTCCTGAAATATATCATCTCAGTGTCCCAGACACTTCTTTAGGAACCTGAAATGTCCAATTTTTATTTAATAAATCAAAATGCTTGTTTTTATAAGTACAAAATGTTTATTCAAGACATATTGTTATACCTATACCTGTGTTTAACAGGAATAGTCAAGTGGAATGAGTGTTTAGTGTGGTGAACAGTGTTTGGAGTGAAGAGAAAAGCTGAATGAGGGTAGACACTAACAAAGCTGTTCTTTAGCTCAAAGAAAATGTTAAGAACACTTGTTCTGTGTTTCATTCAGTATACTAGGGTACTAGAATAAATCCTCCACTAAGATATATTTGTCACTGAGTCAGAAGCTGGCAGTAGTGGCATCAGCACATTTTTTAAAAAAGTGTACTTTTATCTTTTGTATAAGTGTAAGCAGAGTCAGGATGAGCTGTATCCTGACATCTGGTGGTGAATTATGGGAAGTGTGGAAAGAATGTCCGGAATGTGAAGTCTCAAATATTTGCATAGGCACACCCAGCAAGGAGCCAGCAAGGAGCCTGGGAATGGTTATTTTGACATTTCTGGGATCCCCAATTTCTTCATTATCGGGGCAGGATAAATAAAGTGTTGCCACCTGATTATGTGAATGCAGGAACTACGAGACTGCTTTTATAACAGAAATGTTCTCAATATAAATTAATGACACTTGCTAGACAGGGACATGGTTGCCAAAAACCCAGTGAATGCGGAGAGAGGGGGGGAATAGGTATTTGTGTCTATGCGTGCAGTTGCTATGTGGAGCCAGGAAGCACCAGTTCCACCCTCTCCATGTGAATGTCAGAGATTGAATTTTTTTTTTTTTTGTTCCCTTAAGACTCTGCTACAGGTTGCTGATCTGAACTCACTTTGGGCCAATGGTGCACTAAGCACTGGGGCCTCCTACTATGTGCTGAGATCACTAAGATTGAAATCACCAAAAAGACTGGAAATTACTTGACTGGGTAGGGACTGAGTGCTGTGCTAACTAGGGGGGGAGGCCTTGAAGCATATACTGTGGGACAGAGCAGCTGGCATGAGTGGAGCATTTTGTGGGATGGTTGGAGTGGACCATGGGACAGCTGGGGTGGGAGCGGACTGGCAGAGCCGGAGTAGCTGTGGGACGTGGGGCAGCACAGACGAGTGGACAAGCAGTTGTGCAAGGAACAACTGGAAGGCAGCTCACGAGGCAGCTGGCTGGCAGCGGAGCATTTGTTGAGGACGGCCAGAGGAGCAGAGATGGAGCGGCTGGTAAGGTGGAGCAGTTTGTGGGAGAATAAGCAGGGATCACTGGAGGAGGCAGTGGCCAGTGGGCCTGGACCTTGTAAGGTGCCCCTTTCACCCAGGCTTGGGGAGGGGACCTCTACAGATAGACTCTTGAAGTTGGGTGGCATTACCGGAGACTTTTGGGTTGTTGGACTTTGGAGTGATTGGACTTAAGACCCTAAGGGGAAAAGACATTGCCCACATGTACTTGGGGATGGTTATGCGTTTGTGTTATAAACTCTGTTTTGGTTTGTTTCTCCAATGGGATGCGCATTGTCCTTCCTTTATTAAAAAGATTTGCTACACTCAGACTCCTGCTTGCAAGAGGGGAAGTATTGCCTTCCTAGAGGCGCCCAGGGGTGTGGTACGTAGTGTCCCAGGTCACTGGGTGGGGGCTCGAGCCAGTTATGCATGGTGTTATTGAAATGGAACCCCTGGATACTGAACCCGGCCCTTGTTGCTGCCAACTCAGAGGGGCAGAAGGGTTACATAAGTAACTTATGTCCTTAAAAATGTCACAAAATCATCCCACAAAGTTTCTGATGATGTCACCCCCACAAATTCATGATGGAATGACGACAGCAAGGCCCTTCCTCCCACATAGTCCCCCTTTGGGGTGATTTTTGGTGGAGGGCTGTAGAGCAATGGGTTTCAGAGTTAACCATTTAGATGAATGAAGCAGTTCGTACCTCTAAGTGCAAAGCATAACAATAATAAAGCTTTGAGGTCACAGATGCATCAGTTATTGTGTCTGAGCCTGAATCCAATGGGAGAGTATGCGGTATGACATTGTGGCTCCTTGGCAAAGGGTCTCCTGTGCTTTGCAAATAACTCTCACCTCAGAACTTTCAAACTCAATACATCAAACCCACGTCTTGCAGGATATTTATCCATAAAGAGTAATGTGTAAGGTATCTATGGAAAACTTGTAACTTATCAAGATTCATAATCATTGTGAGATATATGTAAAGGTAATGTTTAATGAATAATGTATTCATATTGAAATTATACTTTATGGACTTGGAGTAAAAATTAGTCACCAGGACAGCCACACCAGCTGCTGCTCCAGCGGCCCGGGTGGGCACCATGGGCGGGCAGCAGGAGCAGCTTCGGTCTGCGACCCCAGGCAGCAGTCCTCGAGCCGCTGGCCAGAGCAGCATGGTCTGCGGCCCTGGGCAGCTGTCCCTGGCCGGCCAGAGCAGCTGCGGTCCACTGGCTCCAGCAGCGGTCTGCGCCCTGCCAGCCAGAGCAGCCATGGTCTGTGGGGCCCCCAGCAGCTGGTGCCGCAGGTTCCAGGCGCCACTCCTGATCCATGCCCTCCATCCCCCAAGATTTAATCACAGGTATTTTTAGTATAAGTCATGGACAGGTCATTGCCTGTATGACTTAATCATAGCCTTATGGATAATAAGTCTTGCTTGTGGCCCATTCATGCAGAAGAGAGTTGTCACCCCTTCCTGGTCAGTCAGTGACATAATGCAAGGCTCAGTTATCTAACCTTGCTCTATCTCAAACCTTTCCATGGAAAGCCATCAGAGTCAACTGCAAACAATCAAAATCACTTGGAGGTAAAAAAGGAAGGTTACGACAGACAGAGCCATCATCTTGCCTATGAATAGAGACAAAAGACTGTTTCAGTATAACACAGGGTGGGGGAAAGCATTCTGTATGCTTTAACCGAGGAGACATCTTGGGCATTGAGGATGTTCTCATGAAAAATTGGATCCAGGTTCATGTGAAGCCAGCCCCAGTTGTGCAAAAACCTACTTTATTAGCTGGGAAAGTTAACTATTAATAATCACAGAAAATTAGGGTTGGAAGAGCCCTCAGGAGGACATCTAGTCCAACCCCCTGCTCAAAGCAGGACCAACCCCAACTATATCATCCCAGCCAGGACTTTGTCAATCCAGGCCTTAAAAACCTCTAAGGATGGAGATTCCACCACCTCCCTAGGTAACCCATTCCAGTGCTTCACCACCCTCCTAGTGAAATAGTTTTTCCTAATTTCCTCCACTGCAACTTGAAACCATTGCTCCTTGTTCTGTCATCTGCCACCACTGAGAACAGCCTACTTCTTTGGAACCCCCCTTTAGGTAGTTGAAGGCTGCTATCAAATCCCCCCGCACTCTTCTCTTCTGCAGACTAAATAAGTCTAGTTCCCTCAGGCTCTCCTCATAAGTCATGTGCCGCATTGCCCTCCGCTGGACTCTCTCCGATTTGTCCACATCCTTTCTATAGCAGAGGTGGGAGGGGCGGCAAAACTGGACACATACTCCAGATGTGGTCTCACCAGTGCCAAATACAGGGGAATAATCACTTCCCTTGATCTGCTGGCAATGAGAATAGACTCAGGCTAGCATTTTATTATTTTGTTTTATATTGTAACCATTTGTTTCCATCACTCTCTTGTTTCTAGTTAATTCTTATTTTTTTCTTAAATAAACCTATTTTTATTTTATTGTAAGTGCTCACATGTGCGAAGTGATTTTACAGGAGCAGTGATTTAAGGTAAAACTAGTAAACCAGGGTACATTGCACCTTTGGGGACAGAGGTTCTGGTGAGTAACCAGTGTCAGCAGCTGGATATCACAGGGAAATGATTAAAAGGGACTTGGGAACTGGGGTGCACCTATTGTTAATTTGTAAGGCAAAGATAGGGCTGGCACAGCCCAGAGGAGAGTGCTTGAGTGGCTGGTAGGCTGGTGTTATTAGAGAGCAAATGCCCAGCCATCACAGGCAAGACTACCTCTCACTAGAGGCAGGAGGAAACAAGGTGACTCAGTCTTGGGCACCCCAAAACCATTGCATGATGTTTTTGTTACCATAGATGGAAAGGGGCATTTTTGCTGTGGATATCCAGCTCTGAGGAGTCCAGGTGGCCACCAGCATTAAATCATCTCAGAGCAGATAACCTCAATGGTGATGTTACAGAATTGACAAGTTCTTTAAAAGTGCTTCCTTTTCTATACCAGCATCACTTCAGTTATTCCAGGATATATCTTCATCCATTGCTTTTCATCCAGTTACTAACCTCAGTCAAGCCCTTGTATAGCTGGGAGATTGTGCTGTTTGTATCTAAATGTGAATGCTTGCAGTATGTGCAGTTTAACTGAGGCTCATGTACTCTGTGCACAAGTGGCTATCCTCATGTGAATGTTAAATGGCGCTCAGATAGAGAGAAGCTAGCCAAAGAAAGACATTTTGAGCTCTGACTTGTTAAATATGCTCATCTAGTTAGGTGGAAACTGTTAGCTATTTAGGCTTTTTCATTTGTTCGTAATATTCTAACACTTCCAGTTTTGACAGTTTCCATTTGCTGGCCAGTGATTTCCTTCCACATTCCCACTCTGTTCCACCCCATGTTTCTAACTGACAGAATACAACATGGCTCTCCTTTCATTTATTTTCCTATTTATCTACTAGCACCATGGAAAATGTCATCAAAGATACATACTTCTCTAGGAAGAGGGTTTGTTAGTGTAATTGATTCTAGGAGGCCAGCAGGGGGCTCCTACTGCTGCTCTGGGAATAATGTTTGTTAGATTCAATATTGGTGTTGCTGGACCAGCTGGGGTGGGGTGGGGTAACTACGCCAGCTCTAGAAATAGGGCTTATTCATGTTGCTGCTGGTGTAGGACCAGGAAGGGTTGCCCAGCCTAGCCGTGGGAGTGGGTTTTTTTTAGCGTAACTGCTGATGTCGCAGAACCAGTAAAGGACACCTATCTCTATTCTGGGGAAGGGGATTCTTAATATAACTGCATTCTCTTTTGAGTCTGGGTCAGCTGATCCTTAGAAGATGGGATGGATCCCTTTGCTGATAGTTTACAACAGCTGTAGAACAGACAACAGAACTGTCAGACATTTTGTGTATTGTATTTTGTAGTTATATGTGTGGAGGCTGATAGAGGAGTGTGCTGGGAGAGAAGCTGAGCCTTGATTAAGGGGCAGGGCTTCTCTGCTTAGGGGTCCTATAAAGGTAGCCAGCCAGTCAGGCAACGGCAGCGGCACAGGAGCCAGCAAACAGAGCTGTAAATGGGAATTTACAGAGGGAGTTTGTGGGGGAGACTTAAGAGAGCTAGGCAGAGGAATAGACAGCCTAGTGAAGGGAGTGGGTGGTGTTCTGCTGCCTTTTGGGGGTTTGTTTTGCTGTAGGTGATGGTGGTTTGCTTTGGTTTGTGTTTCCTGGACTAATAGGTTTTAGGTGGGAAGGCTATGAGCCATACAGAGGCAGCAGTGAAAGACACAATGAGGATGACTGGATATGGAAGCTGTGGCAATGTACATGATCCTGGAGGGGGTACCTGAAAAGAGTTTTGTCTGCATGAAGTGCCGCCTTATAGAGCTGATGGAAGAAAAGATCCGAGGACTGGAGATGCAGGTGGAAACTCTGGTCGAGTTTAGAAGGGGGTTCAAGCAGATGATGGAGCAA